>NC_079511.1:3503625-3613514 GCF_000801105.2 Raphanus sativus | reverse complement strand
ACGTCGCTCCCGGGGGTTTCGACGGCGGCTGCGGAGGCGGAGGAGGCTCTGAGGCGGTTCAACAAGGCGTTTGAAGAGGCTTACAAGAAGCATAAGAATTGGGTCGTACCCGACCCGAAATTGAGAGACGAAATCAAAGCCTCTATAGCGAGTAAGCTCATTGCCGGGTATACGGGTTTCTATAAGAAGTATCCGATCGGGTCATCGGATATTGTCAGATTTACACCTGAAGACCTCAATGGTTATATATCCGACTTATATGTTGGTCTGAGAGGATCCGTGTCCATATAGTGTAGCAAATATATTCAAATTGTTGACAAACATGATCTGAGTTTGGGCCTCAAGCCCATGAAATATCAATGTTAGATTTCAATTTGGAATAAATAAATATTATAACAATTATCAGCTGTAATTATATTTATTTATTACATTTAAAAAAAATCTTGTAATGTTATAATAGAACATTAATTTGGACCAAACATTTAGTCATACATTATATTGCATTAAATATCATTAGTGACTGATAAAAACATTATATCTTTAATAAGGATAGTTATAATTATAGAAAACAATATTATAGTGCTATATATGTTTCCACACAACACAATACATAATCTTGTGGCCAAATAATATAAAACATCAGATTTTAATTAATATTTTTAAAAATTATTTTGTAAATCAAATAATTGATTAAAACACTCAGATAAATAATGAAAAATTGAAAATATGTATAGTTATTTTCAACAGGTTTAGATACTAAAAATAATCTCCTATAATATGAAATCAATTAAATTAATGAATTATTTTATTTATATAAAATATATAACACACAATTAATCAAAAGGTTACAGAGATTTTATTAAAATTTTATAACAAAACGGGTTGAAATAATTGAAAGAAAATTAAGTAATATATTATATAATTTCATATTAATATAAATACAAAATGATATATTTATATAATTTTAAATATACTAAAATAGAAATGTTAAAACATATTGATTTTGTATATTACATTTTATTAAATAGATAATTTCGTCCTTTAAAGCGCAGATCTCTATTAAAAATCATTAATATTGAGAATAAAAAAAACAAAAGCGGAAAAACATAACATCCGGGTCACAAATTTAAATTTGATTTAGGCGTTCAAGTATCTGGGCCGGCCTTGCAACAAATGATAACGCATGTGTTGTATGAATACAGTAAAGGCTAATACTTTGATTCTGTGATGTCTACCATTTTGTAAGCTACACTAACGCTTTTTATTCCAGTTGGATAGAAGTTGTCACAACCGTAGAGCAAATGCTGGTTTAGTAATATAGGTAAAAATATTTAGTATTCTAATTTGAAATATATAAAATGATGATAGTTGACCGACAAATAAATTTCAATCATTCGCCCACAACAATATAGTTAAATTATAAAACAAATAAAATTGTGGTTGGGAAATAAAGAGGAGCAGTTAGAGCACCCGCAACAGAGGCTGTAGAGAAATCCTTAGCTCTTAAACCTAGGGATTTACAATATAATAACAACTAGATGTTGACCCGTGCGCCCGCACGGGTGTTATTTTCAGTTTTTATAGGTGCTAAAGATTACTTTTACAGTCTCATCTTGTATAGTTTCTTTCATCACCTCCTATTAGTTAGAAACAAAATTTTGATGTCGGATGATGCGTTAGAGTTTCTCTCTCTAATGTATCGACGTTTTTGTCTTTAACTTTAACCGCCACTTCTAAATTTACTTCCAAATTTTTACTGATAACTATGGCTTGATGAGTGTATTAAAAGGAATTTTTATTCATATATTTGTAAAATTTTCTAATAACTATGAGCTTGATGAATGTGTGTTCATATGAAACTTGATATGAAAAAGATGATTCGATGGGGCTGTTGAAGCCTTTTTTATTCCTTGTAAAGATTTAATATGGCGCAGTTGATGAAAACCCAAGTGGAACTCAACTATCCAACATTGTATGTAAGTATGTTGAATTGGTTTTCTTACATTTCTTTTCATCCTTTTCAACTTAATTAGCGTTTTATAATATTTTGAAATTTTTGTTTTCAAACATGATTGGTGGCTTTTTTTATCCTTATGATATATCTCATTCTAAAATGCCACCAATAAAAAAAACTGTTTATCTGGACCTTCTTTATGTACATATTTCTAACGCTCTAACATAACATTAAGATGATCTAAAAGAAGAAAAACATTAGCTGGAATTAATCAGCTTGAATAACAAAAGAAAAGTGTTCAGTTTTACAGAACTATACACTTTCAGGTAATGTTTTTCTTTTCCAAATACATTTAGTTATTTTTCGCATGGAAAAATTATAGACAGGCCATAGAATATGATTGAACACCTAACCCAAGCAAAACGAATCAGTTTTGACTTCAACGATGCTATTCTTCAAAAATAAGAAAACTGAACATTTTTAGTGGATTGCATTAATTATTTTAATAAATTTCATGAGTATTTTCAATGAATAATTTGAATAGTTATATTTTATACTCACCACTTCGTATATCTTGTTTGGTATTAGAAAAAAATTTAATAAATTATAGTTAAATTTTAATTATTTATATTTTTGTTGTTTTTAATCGAAGACACTTATTTAAACAATCTATTTGAGAATTTAATTGCTAAATGTAAATGCCACTTTGAGTAACTGATTATTCACTCTGAAATGGGTTCATTTAAAAGTTTTAAAACATGTTCACTAATTCAAACTTTCTTGACTTTCATTTTTCTTGGTCACTATTCGGAATTACAAAACCTATTTTATACTTAAAAAATAGTAAAAAGTCTATTGACGTCTATTTTATACACGATATGTTCCCTATTTTTATATAACATTGTTCTGATGTAGAAATCAGTAAACAAAAGAAAGATATTTTGTTTACAAAAAAAAGAAAGAAAGATATAATCATTTATTTGAAACACTTATTTAAGAAGTCTTCTAGACGATTGCTTTCCACGTCTAATGGTTTTTGTTCACAGCAAAATAAAATTGCCTTGTGTTTTACCTGAGGGACCTAACAGATAAAAACGAAGGTTTTTTTCATTTGCTTTGTTTTTTTGTCTTTGCAGTAGAGGATAACTCTACATAACGTGATCAAGTAACCTAACATCCAATCACTTAGACAGGATTCTTGAAAATTAGAATCAAAACCACCATTGCTACTGCACCTGTCAAAGAGAAATTCACAATTCAGTTTTATCTTGTAAGAGATGGTCATGTTCACAATGACTTTTGATGATAGAAATGAACTTAAGTAGGACAAATTTTCTCACAGAAAAAGTGTCAATTGTAATGCCAACAACTGTTTTTCTCGACGATAAAGGGTAGGAATACAACAGCTATGGGAATCATGTAAAAAAAGAGATTCATAGAGTTTAGCTTCTCTTAATTCAGTAAAACTAATTTCGGTAGCACTCTTAGCAGATACATACTTCAGAAAGATAGAATTGTATCCAATAAGCTGCAAAAAAATGCTGTGATTTCTTAAACTTTTAAAGATAGTCAATTTCTTTGAAGAACTCACTCAGCTCGTTATCTTCTTTTTATTCCTAAACCACATCAAACTTTTGTGCTTCTACTTAAAGCTTGTTACTTCAGCATAAGAACAACAGTAGTCACCTTGATTTAAACATGCAACTTGAATCCCATCGAGAACAGAAACATCTCAAATCCTCTGTCTTTAATCCACCTACTTTTGCTATGAATTTCCTGAGAGACATATAAAGAAACAGTAATTAGAAAATGAATCATAAATTGAAAAAAATGAGACTTTCTTAGGAAGGATGGAAGCTTTTCTTTGAGACGTACAAATCTTCAACGTATTTAGAAGCGGTCATGATTGTGGTGATGAGGAGGCGATGTGTCTCGGCGAGACTGATTCTAAGACCAGGAAGGACCGGCT
Organism: Raphanus sativus; assembly: GCF_000801105.2. Taxonomy (NCBI): domain Eukaryota; kingdom Viridiplantae; phylum Streptophyta; class Magnoliopsida; order Brassicales; family Brassicaceae; genus Raphanus; species Raphanus sativus. Next base: position 3,609,591 of record NC_079511.1, on the reverse strand, counting down.
TTTAATTGGATGGTCATATCAGGATTTCACGGCGAAGAAGGATCTAGGTTTTGCCAACGTCAATGGAAGAAGAAGACGCCGGTGAAATCTCTGTTTATATGGGGTTAATTTTGTGGTTAATCAATACTTATTAACTCAAAGGTATTAGATTGTAAATTATCAGGAAAAATAGGAATAACGGAGTAACGCATAACACAGATTTATCGTATATAGAACCTGTTGTGAGATCGAGGCAATGAAACAAAAAAAATTAAACCTGAGTTCGCCCAAAGGGAACTGATCCTTGGATCTTAAGAAAGAACACAACATGGCTATCGGATCAACTCGCGAAAAAACCCGGGTTCCATAATTTCTCCTTGATTGAAGGAAACTGTAGAAGTCTTGATGAAATTGGATTTCAGTTCGTACCAATCTAAGCAACAGTTTTGTCGATTACGATTTTTAAAAGCAAATTTATTAAAAGCAAATTAATGGGTTAGAAATGTGTTAAACGACGGGTTAAACCCAGTGGCATAGAATTGTAATTATTAAGGAAAATTCAGGGTCAAATTTTATTTGTACTTCAGTCTTAATAGTTTAGATATAAACACTCACTTACCTAAGGATTAATCCTTAGATAAGGATTTTAAGGATCAAGTCCTTATACACGTGGCGGCTTGGCATTGGGTGGAGAGAATTCTCAGATGAATTTCGTTATGCTTCACGCCATTGACGGAGACCTGATCGATGCCGACTATGAAAGCTTCACCATCCAAGGTCCTGGTTTCTCTTGGCCCCTTCACCAACAACCTCTTGCCGTTTCTTCCAATTCCAGGTTTCTTCTTCTTTCTAATTGAATTCAATTAGGGTTACGATCTGTTTGATTGAATTTGAGAGGAATCAATATAGTCATGTTCGTGGGTGACTGGTTGAACAACTTCTTCTCGTTACTAATTGCATGCGAATGTTCAATTTTGATTAAAGTCTTCAGGTTCTTGTGTTTGTTTTATCTCAAAGTCAAATTGGATGCCTGACATGTCTTTTTGATTCGGAAATCGATTGATCTCTATCACTTTGTTAGGTTGGGAATTAGATTCTTTTTGTGGATAGTGCCTTTCTATGAGTTGCTAGTTTGACCTTATCATGTCAATGTTTTTTCTTAAAATAAAGTGAGTCTATTTGTAAGTTCTTGAGCTTCCGCTCTGAGACGATTTATGGTATGTCCCTTGAATTTTTTTGCATTGTATTAAGAACTGTTTGGTTCTTGTTGGTTTCAGCGCAGGAGTTGATGGTTCGGCTGGAAATTCAGAAGCCAGCAAGGAACATGGCTCCAAAAAGAGGTAAGCTTTTTTCTTCTAAACTCCATATGTCGCACCTTTATTCAAAAGACTGACTGAACCATGTAACTCTAACAACTTCTGCAATTTTATTGGCTTTCTTGAAATAGTTTTTGGTTGATAAGGTATCAGAAAAAAAAAACTAATCTTGATCGTTACTTTTCTCAGGGCAAGATGTGAATCATCCTCTGCCATTAGCTCAAAAGCATGTAGAGAGAAGCAGTGCCGAGACAGGCTGAATGTCAAGTAATCTTTTGAGTTTTGTGTACATCTTATAGATAAGGTTATGATGCTCTGTTCTGGATTTTGCATACTCTTTCTAGGTTCTGTAGATGATCCTTAAAGTCCAGATTTTTACCGGAGATTTGTTCTGTTCGGTTGATCATCTACGGAATCAGTAGGCTTTTATTCAATCCGATTAGTTAATTTTCAGTTGATAAGGTGATGATGCTTACTGGGAATCGTTGGTTTTATATGATTATCTTCCATACATCTCCTATGAGTTCTATCCATACACATTTGATTATATTGTTCTTTTTTTTATTCCTAAGGATTCAAAATTAGAGAACACCATTGGACATTCTATCTTGATTAGAATCCTTAACTATTCTAAATAAAAAAAAATTAGTTTAATAATCCTAAGGACTCCAATGGTGGTAACACCATTGGAGATGCTCTTAGTTGAATAAGTCTTCAGAGATTAGTTTATATTTTAATATTTCGTATGCAAACATAGGAGGTATATACCAGTCTGTTTCGATGTATCTGCTATAGCCATACATTTCTCAGATACAGATCTGGTCAGATATGTCATTTATAAAAAAAGGATTCAAGTCAAGAGTAATAAAGATAACGTGATATCTTTAGAGAACCCTAGTTTGTAAGTCTTCCTTGTCCATGGTTTGCCTGCATTAATTAAAACATTGTCTCACTGTCGATCTAATTCCTCCCATTAGAACAAGATTTAGTTGTGATGTTTCTGTGAGTATTATTCCCGGTGGAACTTGAATAATATCTAATGCAAAGTTGGTTATGTTTTGTATACTTTATACCATTTTTAGTCTAGCATGGATTCTTATACAAAATAGGCTTTCAAATATAAAGGAATAGTTCCCAAAAATAACAAGATTATTTCCGGCAAGAAAATTTTATACTTTAAATTTCAAACATAGATCAATTATTTAAATTCTGTCCATTTTCTTAATAAAAATCGAATTGCAAGTTTTATAAACTTAATAAAAAATAAACGTAAGTATCTAAATGATAATGAAACGACCAACAAACTAAAAACAACGGCAAACATTAAATTCACCATTATTAGTAATAACGTCTAGCTAGACTACTCTTAATGCTATCACAAAAGTAAACGCGTGATCGTTATTGACAGCGTAATGTGTCTACTACAAAAGATTTAGAAGATTAAGGTACAACTACCATTGGTTGCTAGATTGTTTGTTGAGTGAGTCAAACTTTTCCCATATTTTTTTTTTGAAACTGGCTTCTAAACTTTTCCCATATTACAATAACCTTCCTTACATAGTTGCATTATAACTAAAAGAGGAGATGGTTTTGAATGTGAATTGGTTTATATATCAGTTATATAAGGAAAGGACGTATATGCACACGCAAATGGTGTGAGTAAGCGTTGGATGATGGCTTTGTAATAAAGGGAAAGTCGACGTAATTAAGTTGTTGGAGGTTGAGATAATAATTAAGCTTGTGATCACAACACTCTCACTTGTATCCCAAAAGTTCATGATTTCCTTAAACCTTCTTCATATATACTCACAGCTCACCCAAGTCTATTTATTGCTCTTTCATCTACAACCTCAAAAATTTTATATAAACCAATAAAATATAAAATAAATATATTGTGGCATTTATGTGAATATTTTGTAAAATTTTCTATACTTTCAGACTGGTATCAAGTGAAATGAAATTACGTGTAATCAGATATATGAGGGGTTTCTTATTATGGAAGTTACTTTGTAATAAAATTTTGTCATAGATAGTATAGATATGAATGGCTTGAAAAGTCAGACAAAATATTTCCACTCGATTTGTGTATAATACATCTATATCAATGTACCATCATGACATTGTTCAACATTTCAACAATAAATTAACACTGTACTTCTAACTTTTGCTTCTCCGACTATTGGCAACCAAAACTTTTTTTTTTGTGACAATTGGCAACCAAAACTAAAGTCTTATATTAGTCCAGAAGTTGTGTTTGACTAAACAAGTGATTTTACGATTCACATGATTTCATTGTTCGTACTGCAAGACACGGTCACGTACGAGTGTAACTCGCAAAATGGACCATTCCCCCTTAGTTAACAATACCACATCGTATGTAAGTAATCAGAGTTCTTTTGGATCTGTTGTGTAACCATGTAAGTCAATTATGGCCAGCGTGAGGATTGGCATATTTGTTGAATATATACTAGACTGTACGTATGAAATTTTAATAAAATGATTAAATAGACAGAACATGTGAAGTCCTCTCGTCCACTTTGTACATCCACATCAATGCCAACTTATTGTTATCAATTTTCTCACCACCAGTCTGTGCTTGTCAGTAAACTTTTCAAATTAAACTGAACCCCACACCAATGGTATTGACTCTTCAGTCTTTTGGACAGCATGAGTTGTCAATAAACGAGACCTGTCTTTTCCTGTTTCATTGTCCTCTCTTATATATCCCCACACCAATCTTGGCTACCTCCTCATGCAATTTTAAATACACTACTTCTTCTTTAACCCAAAGTTTTTTTTTCTAAAAATGGATATTCTCTGTATCCTCTCTTCTCTTCTCATTTCTTACCTAATCTTCAAGATCTGGACACTTATAGACTCCAAGAGAGATCAAAACTGCTACATCTTGGACTATCAATGCCACAAACCTTCAGATGATCGTATGGTGAGTACTCAAATCAGCGGTGAGATCATCCGTCGAAACAAACACCTTAGACTCGACGAGTACAAGTTCCTCCTCAGAGCCATCGTTAGTTCTGGAATCGGAGAGCAAACCTACGCACCGCGTCTCTACTTTGAAGGACGCGAAGAGTATCCTACTATAAAAGACGCCCTCTTGGAGATGGAAGAGTTTTACATTGACACGATCGAGAAACTCCTCGAGAGAAACAAACTCAAACCTAAGGATATAGACGTCCTCGTGGTCAACGTCTCTATGCTCAACTCAACACCTTCGCTATCCGCAAGAATCATTAACCATTACAAAATGAGAGAAGACGTAAAGGTTTTCAACTTGACGGCGATGGGATGTAGCGCGAGTGTTATCTCCGTAGACATTGTCAAAAACATTTTCAAAACGTACAAGAACAAGCTTGCTCTTGTTGTAACGTCCGAGTCACTTAGTCCTAACTGGTACACTGGAAACAACCGGTCTATGATCCTTGCAAACTGTTTGTTCCGGTCCGGTGGCTGCGCGGTTCTCTTGACCAACAAGCGTTGTCTAAGTGGTAAAGCCATGTTTAAGCTGAAATGTTTGGTGAGAACGCACCATGGAGCCAGAGAAGATTCATTCAACGCGTGTATTCAAAAAGAAGACGAGCTAGGCCGTGTCGGCATCCACTTAGACAAGACTCTTCCCAAAGCAGCCACTCGTGCTTTCGTAGACAACCTCAAAGTCATTACGCCCAAGATTCTTCCCGTGACGGAGCTCTTTAGGTTTATGTTATCTCTTCTCCTCAAGAAGCTTCGTAGAAACCCTAGCAAAGGCTCAACGAACGTGGCTCAAGCAGCTCCAAAGGCGGGGATTAATTTCAAAACCGGCATTGACCATTTCTGTATTCACACGGGAGGCAAAGCGGTTATCGACACAATAGGTTACAGCCTAGACTTAACCGAGTACGATCTTTAACCGGCGAGGATGACGCTACACCGGTTTGGGAACACGTCGGCGAGTAGCTTGTGGTATGTTTTGGGGTACATGGAAGCGAAGAAGAGGCTGAAGAGAGGAGATAGAGTGTTCATGATAAGCTTTGGAGCTGGTTTCAAGTGTAATAGCTGCGTTTGGGAAGTTGTGAGAGATCTTAACGTTGGAGAATGTTTAGGGAATGTGTGGAACCATTGCATTGATCAGTACCCACCAAAGTCGTTGTTGAATCCTTTTCTTGAGAAGTATGGTTGGATTCGTGAAGAAGAAGATCCTGATACGTTCGAGTTCCGTACGTGAAGAAACTATGTGACACTCACTGTGTTCCTTGTGATGATTTAAAGACATACAATTATTTCAATCCGTAAATCTAAAACAAAGGTGACTAGTATCTTTTTCCTTCCTCTTTTTCTTTTCTATTTTTAAAATTATTTAATTATGTTTGGTTACCATTTTTTTCTTCAAAATTGATGGGAAAGAAAATATGAATTACAAAGAAACTGTGGTATAGTTGCCTCATACCTTTCTTTTTTGTTTTCATAATTTTTCACTGTAATAAGCTATTTAATGTATTCATTTTGGTGAATAATTTAACAAGAAGCCATCATACTGTAGTGTTACCTTTTTTAATAAGTTTATGATGTAACACGTTTTAGTTTAATTTTTTCTTTTTAACTTCTGTCTTCTCTGTATTACTAAGTAAAGCTTCTTATCAGTTGTCACTTACTGCTACACATGCATGCTACTCTCTCCAACTTTAGTAGTTGTTTTCTTCAAACTTTAGTTGCTATAATATGACCATTATTGTCTAGGTCTTTTTATATGTTAACTTAACTTCTTGTACTGTGTTTTTCCTCATATTTTCTGTAATTGTACGGCATATATCTTTTAATTAATCAATTTGTGCTCAAATCTTTTATTTTAATGATAACTAAGTAAAATATTGCATAAACATCATTGGGAAATTTATATTTAAAATAATGATATTCTGCATGCTCCTCATGATTATGAATACCGGTTTTATTCACGAGGGCTATTCTATAATTTTGTGTGAGCATTGAGAAATAAGTATAACTATATAATTTCCGGGAGGGGGGAGTGGTTCAGAAAGAGTGTTTGGTGTGAACACGTTCAATTCGCATTTGTGTTCACCACCCGATACTGGTCCCATATATTCTCAACCAGATTCACAAAATATAAAGAAAATCTTGAAAACGCTTCAAATATCAGCCCTCTATATTCGTTGTAGAATAGACCACACTTGAAGGCTTTAAAGCAGTAGAACAGATCGCTCAGCATGCATGCTATTGGTTGTAACAACATTTGCAATATTATATTTTCGCTATGTATGTATTATATAAGTTTTCAGAGTTAGTAGAAGAGTAGGCTACAAAAATAAGAGAGACTTTGGAGAAGTGAAAGATCTTATGTATACGATCGAATAATATAAAGGCAGACATACTTAAGTGGTTGGAATGGAATTAATTGTGCCTACTTGCAGGTATTTTATTCCTAAAGAAGCTATTCCGTTCTCACATTCATCTAAGACTTAACTGTCTTTTATTTTTTTGTGAATTTATATTTATTGCACAGATTCAATTTATTATTTTCTGGTTGTGGTAGACTCCACTATACCAATATATGAATATATACTGGTCGGAGACTTGGTATTCCATGTTTCAAATTTTAATGCTAGTTTTTGTAGTATTATTAAAGAAACTCCTGCCTTGGAGCTTCTGAACGAATTGGTGAAAAACATAGGAAGTTTTATTATGAGTAGTTTTGATTATAAAAACGCAGTTCGATGCATGTGTGTATTAATATCACCATTGCTCCTCAGTTTATTCTTATGTTAAGTCTTATATACAATTCTAAAGTGAGTTCATTGTGTTACACACTTAGACGTACATGTTTTCATATCACCTAATTCTTCGTTATTCATGACAAAGTGACTCATCACTACCCCCCCATTATAAAATGCAGATTACTACAAATTGTTAAAGTTAATCCAAGCAAAGTATGCATCCTCGTGTATCTCTTTCGTGTTTGACAAAAGGTAAAGCATAATCACCGTTTTGATATATAAGTTCACAATGATGGGAAAGATACCTATATATAAGTTTTATCTATTGATTGCTCCGTTTTGTTTATAAATAGTATGGATAATGAAAATTTGGTTCTGGCAAAAAACAATGAAGATTTGGTACATACTATTAATCTAAAATCTTAAAGAATGGAACGAGTTATATTAAAACACTAATATAAATATGTTTCAGATGAGGATATACATATTAAAAACAGTAATGATTCGTTAATCTATATCAATGGAATTTGTGATGTGAGCACACCCCGTTAATTACGGTTTCTAATACGTACTTTTGAGTTTGTTTCTAAGTTAAAATGCCATACTGTTCAGAGGCTCATTTAGGTTGGTATCTGATAACTATACACCATCTTTATAAAAAGAAAAAAAAAGTAATAATGAAGAGACATTTAACAGATGCATAAAGTTAAGGGCACAGGATGTTGAAAGGCAATCGTGTGGAAAGCATTTGCAATATTGACGGATGCAATTAGTTTAAAAAAAATAATATTGACGGATGCAAACCAAGTAGCACATATAGTTTAGTTTTTATTTTGAACAAAACATTTATAAGTATTATAAGTTTGTGACCATCCGATTTAAACTCGGCTTAATACGTGTTGTTAACAAAAAGAAGAAGAAAAAAAACGTGTTATCTTTTGTTTATATGGCCAAACCACACTCTATCTAGAAACGAACTTACATCAAAGCTAAGAAAAGAATCTACTTTACTTGGTATCTTTTTAAAATCAAACAAATTAAAATAAGTAAAAGTTGTTTTCTTGAAAAATAATATACAACTGTACAAAAAGGGTGTCATGATCACTCTCTTTCAAGAAAGTTACACAAATAATTATTTGTAATTAGATTCGTTATCTTTTATTGGTTAGTCGAGTCACTTACAAAAGTGATTTTCCTTTGCTTTACATGTGCCTCTCATGTCCCAATTTTCATATCTTATAAACCTTTACTAATCTTGTCTTCTCTTACATCTTAAAATTCCTTTTACTTTGATATAGCTAATGCTTCTTAAACCTTAACACTATCATCACCAACTTTTGTCATCACCATTTTCTATTCAAAGAATCATCCACAAGAGCTGGCTGAAGAGTTAAATAAGACCATCCAAGGCTTGGTATGATGAATGTCTTATCATTACTTTTTCTTTTGCTGCTTCTTGATTCGATCTAACTCTAGTGTTTGGAGGGTACTCATTCACTTCCTTTCTTATGCAGTGTTTATCTATGTGGAAAGTGATTGATTGATTGATTGTTTCATAAAAGAAAGGTTTCACTTAGAGCTTCTTGGCTGTATCAACAGAGAAAAAAAATGGAAGGGGAAGAGGACACCGTGCCAAAGAAGAAAATGGCGAAACAGCTGACCGGAAAACGTGAGGACACGCTGCTCCATTCAGCCGTGAGACGTGGAAACAAGGACGAAGTTGTTGAGATTCTCACAAGAACCAGAGAGCATGAGCTGAATGAGCTGTTGGGGAAACAGAACCAATCAGGAGAAACCGCACTCTACGTTGCTGCAGAGTATGGTGATGTCGAGATTGTAAAAGAGATGATCAAACGCTATGATCTTCCCCTGGTTGAGATCAAAGCGAGGAACGGATTCGATGCTTTCCACATTGCTGCCAAGCAAGGAGATCTCGGTACTGTGTACACAAACCTTTTCTAAGAATCACCACAAGAACAGGTCTTAAGGATTATTAACATTTTTGGACTTCTTTTTACAGATGTGTTGAAGGTTTTAGCAGAGGCTCACTCGGAGCTAGCGATGACGGTGGATCTGCTGAACACAACAGCACTGCACACGGCTGCGACGCAAGGACACACGGAAGTGGTGAACTTCCTACTGGAACTTGGAAGCAGCCTGGCGGGAATCGCCAAGAGCAACGGTAAAACAGCGTTGCACTCTGCATCAAGGAACGGGCACGTGAAGGTAGTTAAAGCCCTCTTGGCATCAGAACCAGCGATCGCAATCAGGATGGACAAGAAGGGCCAAACAGCGCTTCACATGGCAGCTAAAGGAACAAACATCGAGGTGGTAGAGGAGCTTATCAAAGCGGATAGGTCGTCTATCAATATAGCAGACACAAAGGGGAACACGGCGTTGCACATCGCAGCTAGAAAAGGAAGATCACAGATCGTTAAGCTGCTGCTAGACAACAACATAACCGACACGAAAGCTGTTAACCGAACAGGCGAGACGGCGCTGGATACGGCGGAGAAGGTTGGGAATCCAGAGGTGGCTCTTATCTTACAGAAACACGGCGTTCCCAGCGCCAAGACCATTAAGCCCTCAGGGGCTAACCCTGCTCGGGAGCTGAAACAAACAGTAAGCGATATCAAACATGAGGTTCACAACCAGCTTGAGCATACACGACAGACCAGAAGACGCGTTCAAGGAATAGCTAAACAGCTCAACAAAATGCACACGGAAGGTCTCAACAATGCAATCAACTCAACCACTGTCGTCGCCGTTCTGATAGCTACGGTGGCCTTTGCAGCCATTTTCACCGTCCCGGGGCAGTATGTGGAAGACACAAGTAAGATTCAAGATGGCCATTCCTTAGGAGAGGCGAATATAGCATCAACGACTCCGTTCATAATATTCTTCATCTTTGATTCCATCGCGCTCTTCATCTCCTTAGCAGTCGTGGTGGTTCAGACATCAGTGGTGGTGATAGAGAGCAAGGCAAAGAAACAGATGATGGCCGTGATAAACAAACTCATGTGGCTCGCCTGTGTGCTCATCTCTGTTGCCTTTCTGGCTCTGTCGTTTGTTGTTGTTGGTGAAGAAGAGAAGTGGCTAGCCATTTGGGTGACTGCCATCGGTGCAACGATCATGATCACCACGTTAGGGACCATGTGCTACTGGATTATACAGCACAAGATCGAAGCTGCTAACGCGAGAAACATAAGAAGATCCTCCGTCAACAGTAAATCTGGATCTTGGGGGATTCCTCAGCTTACGGATACAGATGTTCTCCAAAACGAGTGTAAGAAAATGTATGCAATCTGATGATAACACAGTCCAGTTTTTGCATTTATGTAAACACATGGCAAGAACTTGATGTACCTTTACCAACACGGTTGATCCGGGAGTAACAGTTGGTGTTGAGAGTTACCTGAGAATGCTTAGAACGAGAGAGATCAAAATAAGGATTAGACCAGAAAATATAAGAGTATAACTTCAATGCAACACAGATTCTGATAGAGAAGAGATGTCTATTAATTTAATATATAGCTTGAAGAAGTTTCGGCTACATATGTTACTAGGAGATAAGTAAACCCAAAAAAAAAAACTAAATTTAGAAAAATTACATTATAACCATTGGTCTATAGATTTTTGGTAGGAAATTTACATTATAAAATACTGAATAACGGATAGTGTTTACATTACACTCAGTGTTTGAGATAGTGAGGGTCTCTTTTCCAGCATCTCGTAATAAAGAACAGAATTTTCCTGCAATGAGATGATTTGGGTGTTATTACAGAGGCCAAATGAAAAGAAAAAAATACAACCGATGAAGCAGAAACTTGGATGTAGTAACTCACCTTTTGAACGATCTCAAATGAGCTTGGATCAAAACAGTGATATGATCCTCTTTCATACGCATTTGTTTTCACGAGAGGTTCCCCGATTCTAATGAACCACAACTTGTGTTCTTTGTGGTAGAACCAACCTCTGTGGTAACTGCCAAACGTAAAAAAAAAAAGAGTTATGCAGCTTGTACCTATATTCTGAGTTAAAAGTCAATTATGATGGAAAGGGCATACAGTTCATTTGTTGCGTATAACTGCGCCTCATCTTTCGGCATGCTGCAAGAGAAATATCGTTATGGTTCTTTTGACAAGTGAAAGCCTCTCAACAACAAGTAAAACAATTCCAAAGATACATTACCTATAGAATACATAAAACAATGTTTCTAGCAATAACTTTGCAAAGAGCCCTTGCTGCAACCACCAAAAGACAAAAAGATTAACACAGCTAATGATAAGAAAACTTAAATTATTATATGAGAGAGTAGAGTGACTTACATGTTGAGGTGGAGGATTTTTTGCGTAGTAACACTGCGGTACACTAAACTCAGGATCACCTTTAGAGGGTTCATTAGACCAAGGCGAGGCGAAAGTCTTATGAAGATTTTCTGTTGAGTTCAGATTTAACCCAAGTGTCGTCAGATCAATCCCAAGTGCCAAAGAAGTCAAGTCAGGGTCGCTCATCTTTATCACATTAAGCAAACCGAGCAAGCCAAAACGATCAGGATTTGACTGTGTTGTCACTTGCATTGTTGGTTTTAATCCTAAATCTCTAAAAGGTTGGCCAACAGCTGACATCTGCTGCAAGCGGTATTGGGACGAGTTCTGATGGTGCTGATATTGCTGGAGGGGCTGGTCATAACCCAACCCAGTGATAGAATTTGCAGAGTTCATAGATCTTAGTCCAAGACCAGGAGGTCCACCAGTCTGAAGGCCAATGAAGTATACTTTAGAAAGAGCAAGAACGTTGGCTTGATTAAGTGAAAACCTCAAACGATCTCCAGACCTGAGAGTGGTAAGACGGATGCGAGGATGAGAAGATGTCAGAGACATTAAAGGAGACTCCACTACTACTCACAGCTTGAGCATGTTGTTGTTGAGGACGGTGTGACGTATATGATCCTCCACCTAAGTTAAACCCACCAGACCTTCCCATCTGCAAGTAGACATATTAGAGGATAACGCTAACATTGTGAGAGAAACCTTCAATGGAAAAAGGAAATCAAACCTAATGACATTTATCGACAATCTAAAACTCACAGATAACTGTTGAGATTGCATCATTAAAATTGAATTCTCATGGAGTTGTTCTTTATGATGCAAATCCATTGGATAATCCGCATTGCTACCTGTTTAAAACCCGATTCATCTTGTCAAGAATATATGTTTAAAAGGGAAAGATGCAGACAAAAAGGGGGACCTTTGTATCCAGGCAATGCCGGAAAATCTTCATTTTGAATACTGAACTCTTGGTTTTGCTGAACTATGGGGCTGAGACCAAGGCCTTGTTGTAATCGAGCCCCTAAGAATTTACAGAAAAGGGGCAGTGTTGTTTTATATTTATTCAAACAGATAGAGGAGAAAGAACTCAAGAAGAGAGAAGCAAAAGGTGAGCTGCTATTACTTACCCAATTGTCCTTGACCGCCGGCAGAACTGGGACGGCTAGTGAGCTGAGGAAAATCATTATTAATATCGAACGGAGAAATGTCGTTGGAGCTTAGACCGTTCATTGCTTGAACATGATTTTGGGAAAGTCCTCCAGATGTAGGGTAGGAGTTTCCAAGCATAGAAAATGCCTGCGGAGATCCTGAAGAGAAAAGGGAAGTATCAAAGATATCACAAAAGGTGTTAAGAGACATACAAAAGCACATATCGTGGATTTAAACAAACAAATCATGAGGTACCTTGTGGAAGGATCCCACTCATCATTGGGTTTTGTCCATTATTTCCAGATGCGTTGTTTGCTGCCAAATTTAGACGAGAACCAAGAGTCGGGATAGATAATCCTATGCCAGAGCTCAAAGTCCTGCCCATTGAGCCTCCACCAACCATATTTCCCAAAATGGGAGAAACTCCAAGTCCTATCACAGTAAAGCAATCACAGATGGTGACAGAGAGGTATGAAGAATCCCAAGAATAGAAATCACAGAATTAAGGGTTTCCAACAGTATTTATACCTCCTCCTCTACTAGTGAGTCCTGAGTGTCCATGAGAGCTACCGTAAGATATCTGGAAATGAGAATTCAAAAGCTGACTTTAAAGCAAAGCCAACAAAAAAAAAACAGGGAACGTTTCTGCAAAAACAACACGTAAGCATAACAGCACCTGAGAGAGGCCAAGCGGAAGATTGGTGGATGCAAATCTTCCATTTGGTTGTTGGACTCCAGCAGAAGCAAGACCATTTAGACCAGAGTTGGAAACATTAAAGCTTCCATGAATGTTATGAAGGCCCTGAACAGAAGAACCTATACAATACAAAGAAAACAACCAAAATATGAACTACTCTGACCGAGACAACCCCAGGAAAAATCTAAAACCCACCAGCAGCATGATGGAAAAGTGGAGAAGCTGCCCCAGAGAGACCAGAGAAAGAAGAAGAAGCAAACGTTCTCCCTGAACCCTCGGATAAACTCGAACCCGATCCGTTTACTGATGACTGAGAATTAAAAAACACTAAGTCAGAGGAATGAAAAAGAGTACACACCCTACGAAGATAATGAGGAGGCAGTAGTAATACATTAAGTAAGCTTGACATTTGCAGATAAAGTATATTATGATCAACCAAGCAGGAACTCTTCACTCCTTCAGTGAACTCAACACTGAGAGAGAGATTTTCAGGGGGTTTATTCTCAGACGCCCTTGTGACTATTTAAAAATTCTTTAGTCTCCTCCTATTAAAATATTAATTATTGTTTAAGTATATTTAAATAAAAACCTGAGTTAACTACCCAAATACCCTTAAGAAAATAGAGTTATTACGTGATCCAACCGCGATCCAAATGGACTATCCGACCTAGACCCAAACATAACCGGGTGAAACCCAGAATAATAACCTAATGCGAAAACGACGCCGTTTTTTATTACACTCCACTCTCTCCTTTCTTCTCCAACTCCTCTCGTTCTCGACGACAAAAAGGGCGATTCTTCCCTATCCAAGCTCCATCCGCTTCTCGTCGATTTGTCATCGGTTTCCTTCAAAAATCGAACCTCAATCAAGCCTCCCTCGACATTCTTCACCCTTCTCCTAACTTTCTTACATCTCTGTAAGTGTCTTGATTTTCCTCCATAATGTTTGAAATAAAACTAGGTCAAAAAAATTGGGGGAAAACTGTATGTTGTAGATGAAATTTGATTAGGGTCTGGGAAAAACGGCTTAGGGATAATGAATTAAGGAAAATGTTGGTGAAATCTTAGATATGAAGCTAAAATGGTTGAATGAGAATTGGGAGAATTGTGACTGAAATGGGTGGTGATTTTGTTGTAAATTATAGAGAAAATTTATGTATGAATCGAGGGATTGTTATGTTGTTTGATCTGGTTTGCATTGTGAACTCTGTGATTAAATTTAATTACTTTTCTACCAATTTTATGTGAGTTTTGTGAATGTGATGAAGATGTAACTGAGTTATTGCACTTGAATATGTTTGTAGAGGATGGTAAAGAAGGCGAAGAAGGCTAATGGCAAGGGTTCGACCAAAAGCAAGACTGCTCAATCTATGAGAGCTAGAAACCCGATTGTAGAAGAGGTTTCAAACCCAATCCCAGTTCCAGAACCGGCAGTGCATTCGGTCTCAGTCTCAGATGGGTCAGAAAGTGAGGGAATGTCTGCATCATCTCAGGTATGGGTTTTTTAATCATGTAAGAAATGTTGTTAATGTTTGTTGACTAATAAAAATATATGTGATTTCAGGAAAGGCAACCAACGCAACCTCTTGAGATGTACTTCGACAACTCTCAGTTCACGAAAATTTGCAAGATACAGACCAAGTGTTTTGTGACCAAGACTGTGAACGTCATCAAGAAGCTCAAGCCCGAGGTGAATTGGTTCACCGAACACCCTCAGTTTCATCACTTCTTTCACATGCCACAAGAGCCGAACCTGAAACTGATGGGAATGTGGATGCTACTCTTGCGGACCATTCGTATTGAAGAGGAGGATATAGCATGGTTTGGGGTAAATGGTGTGCCCATCCGTTACTCCATGAGAGAGCACGCTCTCATTTCTGGCTTAGATTGCCATGAATATCCGACGAGATATTTAAAGCTGGGAAGCTACAAGTTTGTTGATGCTTACTTCAAGAATAGGGAGAGGATCACTATAAAAGATGTGAAGGAGAAGCTGGTGGTTATGAAGCCGTGTAGTGATAGGTTGAAGATGGCTGTTTTGTTCTTCCTTGGTCGGCTTATCAGAGGAAAGGCGAAGGATAATGGACCTTTGGACCAGTTCATTTTGAGGATTGTGGACAGATTGGATGTTTGCCAAACATTTCCTTGGGGACGTCTGACTTTTGAGGATGCTCTTAAGGGGATTAAGCACATGATGGACCATTTGAAGGGGGAACCTAATCCGACAACAAGCTTTCCTGGATTCATTATCCCTTTAGAGGTAAAGGTTATCTTGCATCATCATTTTTTTGTTATATACGAACTCATATATATGATTCTAATGTGTGACATTTTTTGTATAGATATTGGCGTTTGAGTGTATTCCAAGTCTGGCAAAGGAATTTCGAGTACCAGTACCTGACTTTCATGAAGAGTGTCCTAGGATGTGCAAGAGTCGGTTCAAAAAGACTAGCATGACGGGTTATCCGTTGGAAGATATTTATGCTGCTCTTGGTGAAACAAAGGTATTTTTTTATTTCTATTTTTTTGTGGAAGATATATGGTTGTATTATTATGAGTTGTAATCTGAATTTTTGTTTCAGGTTATTGACAGTATGTTGCTGCCAACAGTGGACGAGGAAATTATGTTGGCTCGTATTATTGATGTGGAAGAAGAATACGAGAGAGAAGGCGGCCTAAGTGACACTTGGAACTACTGGTTAAATGTGAAAGGAAAAACAATATGGTGGAAGGAAATGTATGAGTTGGACATAGCAGCACGAAAGTTTTCAAAGGAGAGAAGGAAGGGCAAGGGGAAAGTGGCTGAAGCATCATCTTCTAATGCTGATTTGGAGTTCACTTTGAAAGGCTTCGAAGAGGGGATTCTGAACTCTTTAGCAATAGGGTTTGCTGGATTCAAGGTTCAAGTGGATACAAAACTTGAGGCCATGGACACTAGGCTGAGTGGAATGGAAAAGACCCAGCGATACCTGAAGAGAAAAGTAAGGAAGATTGATAAGCGGTTAACTTCTCTTGAGTCTAAGGGAAATAAAGATGGTGAGTACATGGATTTTGACTATGGAGGGTCAATGAATTATGATAGACCAGAGAAAACAGGAGAGAAAGGAGCTGAGGAAGAAGCTGAGGATGATGGAGATAAGAAGAACAGTGAGAAGGTTGCTGGAGATTTTGAGGAAGAGGCTGAGGATGATGATATTGAGCAAGAGGCTGAGAGGAGGAGAGTAGAGGCGGATGAAGCGTGGAGGAGACTTCCTCCTGAATCTGATGATATAGGTCTTTCAAATTACACATAGTAGTCCTAATAATTCTAGTAGTCTGAATTACACATAGTAAAACCAGTAATCCTAGTAGTCCGAATTACACATAGTAAAACTAGTAATTCTAGTAGTCCCAATAAATCAACAAATTTCAAGATTCAACACCTGAACCCGAACCACTTCCACATTCAAAATACGCTGCCAAACCTCGGCCTCTGGCTCTGCCTCTGCCTCTGCCTCTTCCTCTGCCTCTTCTTCCTCTTCCACGGGATTCTCCAGCTGATTCAACACCTGGCTCTGCCTCTACTTCTTGCGCTCCCAAACCACTTCCACAATCAAAATTCTCAGCCATATCTCCTCCTCTGGCTCTGCCTCTACCTCTGGCGCTCCCTCTGCCTCTTTTTCCTCTTCCACGAGATTCTCCAGCTGACGGAAACCTTGTTTGTTGCGGTCTTCCTTTCTTGACATCATAATCCGGAGGAAGTACTTTCAGTGCTCTAACCTCTTCTGGTATAACCCAATCACTCATATGAGGAACAGGATATATTGTCCTGTGATAAGCCAAAGCCCATAGCTCAACCAAATAGTACTTACTACAATACTCAGAAAGATGAAGTTCCCTTCCCGCTTTATCAGTCATGAATGTGGCAGCCGCTGCAGCATGAACACATGGATATTTGTCTTTATCAAATTGTTCACAGCTGCAAGTCATCATAGCCATATCAACGATATAAACCTTTCCGTCACTACCTTTCACACTGTACTCAAGATGGAAGCTGTTTAACTCTTCAACCTTAACAAACCCTGCATCAACACATCTTTTGGACATTTCCGCTTCCACAATTGGCACAAGCTTTACTGTGGGTGGTATTTCAGCTGCCTCCTTCCTATGTTTGTTAAACCATTCAGCCATTTTCGCAATGATGACATCAAACATTGGTAGCAAGGTGAACTTTCTTGCGTCCTTAATTACACCATTAAAAGATTCCACTGAATTGGTGGTGTCAACGTTGTACCTATCTCCTTCAAAGTAACACCTAGCCCATTTCCTCTCTTCAACATTTTTGTCAAGATACTCAGCTGCACTTGGATACTTTCTGCGAAAAGCATGATAAAGATTTAAAAACTCAGCCTCTGTATATGCATGTGCGCACTCCATAAACTTAAATGCACAAGTATCTCTGTTGTTGCGGACGTGGCCTTTGACATTTTGAGACAAATGCCATATACAATACCCATGAGCGGTCTGAGGAAACACTGCAGCTACTGCATTGATCAAGCTTTTGTTTCTATCTGAAAGAAACACCAATCCCGGGATATCAGATATCACTGATTTCAATTGTTCCATAAACCACATCCAGCTATCATTTTTCTCACCATCTGCAACACCGAAAGCAATTGGGTAGGTGTGATGATCCGGATCCTGAGCAGTCGCAACAAGTAGAACTCCACCATAAACATTCTTGAGGTGTGTTGCATCCACAATGAGGACTTTCCTCATCGCACTAAACCCCTCTATGCTAGCTCCCAAGGCAAAAAACAGATACTTAAATTTGTTGGCCTCGTCCACTACCACACGAGTTACTGTGTCAGGATTCTGTTTCTCGAGCATGTACATGTAACTGTGTAATAAAGAAAAGCTCTCTTCTGGACTTCCTCGCACTTCATTAGCAGCTTGTCTTCTTCCTCTCCATGCTGTTGGGTATGATACAGTCACACCAACCCTGCGATGAACCAAATCGATCAGAGTATTGGGAACAGGTGTGTCAAAACTACCGGGATAATCTTGAGCCAACATAGCTGCAACGATGCCTGGGGAGCCTCTCCTTCTATTAGGCAGTGTTCTTGTAGTAACAACAGAACACGTATGCTGCTTGATGTAACTTCTAACCGTCCAACGATCTGAGTTCTGTAGCTTTGCAACTCGCACAAACCACTTGCAGCCGTCTTTCCGACCTCGGCACTTTATCACATATCTCTCTCTATCCGTCTTAATTATCTCATACTCAAAACAATTCTGATGAGAAGCCGTCTGAATATGAATTTGTGCTTCCTCCTTAGATCTAAATTCTTGACCTAGAACCAAATCCATACCATCATCCCGAGTCTGATAGACAACAGGTCTGACTTCAACTGATGGTCTTACTTCTGTATCTCCAAACACATGCTCATCACTTCCTGTTAAATTCTCATGCATCTCAACGTCATTGTAGAATGTGAGCACACCATCAGTACCATCTTCTTCACCAGCCTCTGTATCATGAGCCTCTCTGTCAGTAGTCTCTCTATCAGTAGCGTCTCTATCAGTAGCCTCTCTATCAGTAACCTCTCTATCAGTAGCTTCTCTATCGGTAAGACCGACATCATTTTGATCGTCATCTTTTGAAAGTTGCACTGCTTCATCCGTTTTGTATATTAACTCCACATGTAGAATACTTCTACACTTTTCATGATTTACTTGCAGTAGATAGCTAAACACGTCTTCATCATTCCAGATATATGATGGCTTGTTCGAATTCAGCACCATTGGAAAGTAACTAATCCTCGCTTCCATCTTAGATTCATCTACCTTTAGCTTTCTGAGAAGACGCTCAACCAAAAAAGAGTGTGTCACCTCCTCCAATGATTTCTTCAACACAATCGTGTGAATTTCATCTTCTCCTTCACCTTCTCCGGAGATCCATTTTGTTTCACCCCCATCCTTCATATAATATCCCCCATAATCAAAACAAATGAATGTGCAATGCGGATTTTGCATTTTCCTGAAACAAAATGGAATTATCATTATAATTATCATTATTAAGGAATAATTATTATTGTTAAAGAAAATAATTCATTCTTATCCCCTAAGGTCTTCTCTTTCTAATATTTATTCTTTCAAATCCACAAACATAGTAAACCTAGTAATACTAGTATAACTCGTAAACATAGTAATATCTGTAATACCAGTAAGACCATTGTGTCTTAGTAAAACTAGTTATCTTAGTAGTACCCAGAAATTGTCCTTCCACTAACTAATAAACTTTTAAAGACGAATTTGTTCGGATTTTTCAGTACCCATGATATATACTCTATCTTAATGAAATTACACAAAGAAAAATTATCAAAAACGTACGTAAATATATATCTCCATCCAAAACCCATAAACATAGTTTTCAAAATCTTCCTTTTATATCTCTCTTAATTTTCGAAAAAATTACTTTCCTGCACAAGCCGAGTTATACACTTATTTTAAATAATATTCCAGTAACAATTTCGTTGACCTGAAAAACGAAGGACGAAAATAGTGAGGCAAAGATCAAAGAAACTCAACTTTAAAACACACACACAGAGAACTATAAAGAGTAGAAATTGAATGCATATCTACAGCCACACATTTCAAACCCTAGTAATCAGAACCCTTTCGTGCATTGAGACGAAAGTGGATAGAACATTGCCAGCAAACAGATTAAGGATTCTATAACAAAGGAAAAAAAAAACTAAGAAAGCACTCAGATTTGTGATATGCAGCAAAAACGAAACAAAGACCTGCTCAATTTACAATGGACCCAGAAGACGAAGGAAAGAACTTAACTCCAGAAGGATCCGAAAGGGGGAGACGATATCGGAAAATTAAGAGGTTGATTGTTTATGGTTTTTCAAACAGATTTTGGTTTTTGTTTCTGTAAAAACCAATTTTTTTCCAATCAAGATTTTGTGAAAATGGATTCCCTAAAATGTAGGGAAACTAGATTTTGTAAGTAACTACCTATCTTCAAACAAAAGCCAAAAACCACATTTTCTTGGTTTTTGAACAGTGTACGTGGGTTTTGTTTTTTTTTTGTTTTTTTAAATATATTTAGGTATTAATATAATAAAAGTTAATAAGAAAAAAACTAAAGCGATAAAATAATAAGTATTCCAGATCACTAAATAGCTATATTTATTGGTATTTTCTCACGACAAGCATTATCTATTTAACTCATTTTTATTTTAAAAATAATATTAATTTTAGAAAACATCTATTATATAGAAGCTACATTTATATTATAAAAAAACACATGAATAAACATCAAAAAATTAAAAATCTTCATAGGTTATTGGAGTTGATTAGATAAATTAATTTTAATTATTTAATTTATATACTATATTATAAATTTATATAAATTTTTTTAATAAAATTATAAACAGTTAATATTTTTGTTACAATCATTTAGATTTATTTTATTTTAATTATGTTTTATTTAAAAACATCTTATTAGTTTTTATGTTAAAATATTTGAACTACATAATTTTATGTATTTTACAATCTTTTAAAAACATAATTATTTTAAGTTTGTTTTTATTTTGTTTTTATAATATATATAACAGCCTAACTATTAATTTTGTATTTTTGTGGAGATATAAATTAAATTTATTTTAAATAGAGCCATTAATTTTTATTTTATAATTATTTTAAATAAATTTAAATATAATTTTATTGTTAGTGATAATAATAATAATATTTTGTATTTTATTGTATTTAGAAGAAATATTTTATTTTAATAATTTATTTTTCATTTTGAAAACCAAAAACCAAAATCTAATATCACCATTCAAGATTTTTGAAAAACCAAAATCTACAGCAAAAACAAAAACCAAAAATTAAAAACCAAAATCTAAAAACTAAAAACTAAAATCCAAAAACCAAAATCTAAAAGCCAAAAACCACTTAAACAATCATCACCTAAGTTTTTTTTTTTTCTTCGTTCGTCGATTTTGTCTATTGTTATTACGGACAATGCCAGGCGAAAAGTTTAAAGTGACGTTTTCGTCCCTATATAGCATGTTAGTAAATACCTAAACATGTTGTTGTCTCTTTGTAAATTTAAATCTATACATGTTTTTAATTTAAATCTGACGTTAGATTTGGCGCTAACAAAAACCAAAATGTTTAACACAATATAACGAAGAAACCAAGTGGTGCTCGTTTTTTTATGGGCTTATTTGCCAACTAGCCATATTTTAAGTGTAAATTAACCAAATAGCATTGATTTTGACATAATTCATTTTCTAACATTTGTGTCCTAAATTACCCGGTTTTATCCTTTGTCTTTGCAGGTATCAGGTAAAAAAGTGAAAGAGAACAACGTGGCCAACAAAAGAAGAAATCATCCACGTCTGCCTTTATTGACCACATACACATGCACCCAAAGTTCTATTCTATACCTCCAAAATAGTATAGATTTCTAACTCCATTCACAACCACAAAATACTAAAACTAACCCCAACATTTGAATAGTGAACTTTAAACTAAACCCTATCAACTAAACATTAAACCCTACACGGAATTATAAACACTAGTCCAATGTTAACCCTAATCTTCCATAAGATTAGTAAGATGCATTACCATTCTACATGAGGCATATAGAATAGAAAATGTGAAAATGTAGTTGAACTTTATATATCATCTTAACATATTTCTCAAATATTGATATGGTTATGCCTTCATGAAAGGTGGTAATGTTTGCTCTAATGTCAACCGCAATTGTACATAAACTAAACCCTATTAACTATCACTAAACCCTACACGGAAATATAAACCCTAATCCGAGGTTAACCTAAATCTTCATAAACTAAATCCTAGCCACTAATTACACCTTACATGGAATTATAAACCCTAATCCAATGTCAACCCCAATCTTTTATAAATTAAATACTCAAATTTCAAATTATCAGTAAGATGCATTTAAATTTTTCATGAGCATATAGAATAGAAAAGGTGACAAATGATATAGTAAAAAATTCTATTCCATTTACGTTCAACATATTGTTCCTCTTTACAAAATCATTTACACACTAATATAAACACATATATACACTGATACAAAACTCATATCAATAGAACATGAAACAACAAACAAGATTGTGCTTTCTTTTCAAGAATCAAACTAAAATAATAAAATAGCCAAATTTGAAAGAAAGACATTCTGTTCCATTTCATAAGATAGTATAGAAACACATTCACTGTTTATCTTCATCTTCTGCCTCGTCTTCGAACCCAAAATCAGAAACTTACAGTTTTTCACGTTTCATCTTCACTCAATGAAAAATCTTGGATTGAGAAGATGGATGCATGGAACGGGGTGATGCTCCTCACCCGTGTGATATATATGGAGAGGAATCGGCTCGCGTGATGATCTCCGCCGCCTCGACGATAACTGCAGCGGCTGTTTCAAAAGCAGAGAGGTTGGGATTCTGGAAAAAGTTTTCAGATAACAAAATATTCTCAGAACTCAGATGGTAGTCACGATGTCGATCTAATCTGTAAAGAGTTACAAAAAAGGGATATGTAGATGTTGAATTGCCACAAATTATATCACACTGTAATAATTATTATTTTTTATTTTCAGGTTTCACCGGTCAAAAGAAAGGGTAATACAGTACTAATATGTATATGTAACGAAGTGTATAGATTTGTTAGGTAAAATGGTTAGTGTACCAATTATGGTTTTTTCATGGCTATAGGCTCCAATTTCCCTTTTTTTATTATCAACAAGTCATATAGGTTTTATGTTCAGTAAACGATAATTGTTTTCTTTAGAAAACGGTGATCGGGATATTAAAAATATTAATATGTGTTTCTTTAGTTGGATGCTCTTGAGAATTTATATGTTTAACACAATCCTCCTATACATTAAAAGAGAAGTCACTTTAGTGATTTTTGCTTAGGTGGCATTCATAGAGACCTTCTAGGATTAATTCTCTTAATTTTATTGGTTGAATTTTTGATAATTTTTTTTCATTTATTTTTTATAATCGACTAAACATTACCAAATTTGAATCCATATAATTAATACGGTCTTATTAATATAGTATATTTGACCGACACAAACATTACCAAATTTGAATTCATATAATTAATACGTTCTTAACAATGACATACTTTATGGACAAGGCATTCATATTAGAAATTTGGAAAGCTTCTCAAATATAGAAATTATAGAAAGATTAATAATATTTTATTTTTTACTTTTAATATTTATAAACTATAAAATATAATGAACGAAATTTTATATAAGATAATTATAATAGTTTTATACTCTACTTGATGAATTGTATTCGAATATAATTATATAATAATTATAAAATGACATGTGTTTTGTGGATTTTTTTTCTCTTGATGTTTTCTAGAAATGTCTTATTTGAGAAAATACTCTCACAGTTTTTTGACGAAATTTTTTTTCATTAGTCTTTGTTGTGAATTTTCCTTTTTCAAGACAATCCTCCTATACATTAAAAGAGAAGTCACTTTAGTGATTTTTGCTTAGGTGGCATTCATAGAGAGCATCTAGGATTAATTCTCTTAATCTTATTGGTTGAATTTTTGATAATTTCTTTTTCATTTATTTTTTATAATCGACCAAACATTACCAAATTTAAAATATAATGAACGAAATTTTATATAAGATAATTATAATAGTTTTATACTCTACTTGATGAATTGTATTCGAATATAATTATATAATAATTATTTTAAATATTAAAAAATCCAAAAATGTTTATTAACATTATTTTTAGATTATTTATCGTTGTTTAAAGAATAAATTTATCAGAATTTTAAAATAATTTACAGAATGTTATAAATTATTTATAAAAATAAATTTACTATATATTGATTGAGAAGTCACATAAGTGATTTTTATTACGTGTCGATATAAATGAACTCTTAATTATTATAATTTTATTGGCCGATGATTTTTAATTTTATTTATTATAATCCTTCTATATATTAAAAGAAAGTACATTTGCCAGCTGGCACTCTCACAGCCTTTCTTATAAGAATTCTATCGATTCTATTGGTTGATTTTTTTAGAATTTTTTTTGATTTATTTTTTCCATCGACACTACTAAAAAGGGAAGCCCTCTAAATACTTACCTTATTTTGTAATTTCGATATATCATTTAATTCATCGATCCCACTATAATAGAAAAAGTACCATTGAATACTAATTTCAAGGAAAAAAAATAATTTAATGACCAATTAACATCACTTTTCAAATGACTTACATAATATTATTTATAACTATTTATGGTAACTAATTGTCGAAAGTATGATATAAAGCCATTTTATTAATTCAAATAAATATTTTAGATTCCAAATGGTTTACATAATATTATTAATAACTATTTATGGTAACTAATTGTCGAAAATATGGTATATAAAGTCATTTTATCAATTCAAATAAATATTTTGGTTTATTATTTTATGTAGTCTATAGATATATAAGAATATAAAGTCATTTTATCAAATCAAATAATTTATTTTAATTCATTGATCCCCCTATAAAAGGAAAGTAACATTGAATACTAATTGAAAAGGAAAAAATAATTTAATTCCCCTATTAACATTACTCGCGCAAAAATATTAGTTAATACATGTAATAATTAGTTTCCTTATTACAAATGGGAAGAATTTTGTTGATCTTATTGATTGATTTTTTAGAGTTTATTTTTCGATTTATTTTAATCATCGACATTACTAAAAACGAAATCACTTTAATACTTAATTTTTGTGTTTTCTCGATTCAAAGAACATCTTTTTGCGATCATTTCTCTGTTTAACTCATTAAATACTCACTAAATATTTTAGATCTCAGAGAAACAAAATTAATTGACAAGATATTTTCTCTACTAAAATCATGCATTTAAAACTTAATATTTATGGCGAGACTTGTCAACCAAAATTCTTGTACAATCTATTCACGAGATATTCTCCTTTAGCTTTATCAACAAGATATTCCAAAAATAATATTACGTTATAAATATAAGATTTATTGAGAATTTATTAAAAAATTCTACTTCTTAGCTTATCATGCAAGCTAAATCAATGAGAAACGTCCACCAATTTACTATAAATAAGACATCCACAGTAGAAGAAACGAAATCATTGAACTTTGTATTCTGAACTTTTAATGTTAATAATGTTCTGAATTTTTTTTTCTTCTTATTTTAGAACATTAAGCTTTTATATTTCATGAGAGCTGATTTTTCTTTTGGTTTATATGCAGATACCCTATTATGACGATTTATCCACCGAAGCTATATATCGATTTGATTGTACACCTCTTTGATATATCATTTCGATAACATCTTTGTTCCTCAATCTGGTAAAAAAAGTTTACTCAATTTGATAACATCTCTCAGTTATATCATTTCAATAGCATCTTTTTGTGTTGCGAATATTTTTTTTTTTATTAGTAGAATTATATTATTGTTTAGAATTATAAGCTTATATATACACATATTGTTTTTTGGTTTGCTGATTGTGATTTTGTTTTATATTTTTTCAGAGATGATTTGACGGAAGTGTTCATATTTCAGACCTCTAAGAGTTCACCATTCCGGTCCTGCAAAAGATGTGCGCTTAGAATGGTATTTTCTCTATTGTACATCAAAATTGGATAATCACTTTATATTTTTAAAATATTAGTAGGATGGTATTTTCTCTACTGAAATAATATCTTATTTCCTAATCTCATGCTTTAATATTTAAATTGTAAGGGTAAGATTTTTTAATTAAATCATTAGTGTAAACTATTCCCGATATATTCTCTTTTTTATTTTTAAAATGTAATTTTAATAACAACTAGAGCTTGACCCGTGCGTCCGCACGGATTGTTATTTTCATTTTTATATAAATGAATATTATTTAAATGTTTATTAGTTTATATTTTAAATATTTATCATATTTTATATATTTTATAAATACAACAAAGAAAATAGTGAGCCGTGCCCGCTACTAAACTTTTGACAAAATATTGACCTATTGATATGTTTGAATAATATTTCTTTTAACATGAAATTATTTTTCAAATGTAATAAAAATTTTAAATATTTTGATCAGATATTACGGTGAGATTTAGATACATTAGAAAAAATATTTGGTTATAAACATTAAACATTGTTATACAAAGATATTTAAATTTTCTTGTTGAAAATAATTTATAGTAACTGAAATTATTAAACGTATATGTTAGAAATTTTTGAAATATATATAATCTTAAGTGAGATTAAATTATATTAAAAATAATATTCACTTACAAATATTTCATATTGTTCTATAAGTTGTTTAAAGATATTTAAATTTTAGCATATATAAATTTTATTGTTCAAAATAATTAATGGTAAGTTAAACATATATTTTAGGAATATTCATAATATTGTTTAATATCTAATTTAAACTTGATTTTTGTTCAAAATAATTAATGGTAACATTATCCAAGTTTTATATAGTTAAAATCGATATTAAATTTGAATATCCCTAAAAATTAGTTAATTGGTTTAAGGAAATATATTAATGAAAATTAAGTTAAGTTTGATTTAGGAAATAGTTTAATAAATAGGAAAAAAATGATTCCTTAAAGATAGATTCATTTAATTACTTCATTAGCATGTCATTGTAAACAAGTTGAAAAACTTAGGGATATTTTATATTTGTACTTCTGTTTTAATAATATAGATATATTCCATAAATAATCCTAACTTATAGGTAGATAAATTTTAAAGTTAATTTGAGAACATTCTGGTACATAGCTTATTGTGAAAGTTAAATATTTTAATAAAGTCTAGCATTTTACTTATCTTTTGTGTTTTCTCGATTCAAAAAACATCTTTTTGAGACTCTTTCTGTGTTTAATTCATTAAATACCTACTAAATATTTTAGATGTCAGAGAAACGAAATTAATTGACAAAATATTTTCTCTCCAAAAATCATGCATTTAAAACTTAATATTTATGGTGAGACTTGTCAACCAAAATTCTGGTGCAATCTATTCACGAGATGTTCTCCTTTAGCTTTATCAACAAGATATTCCAAAAATAAAATTACCTTATAAGTATAAGATTTATTGAGAATTTATTAAAGAATATTTTAAATAAATCTAACTTGCGCAAGAAGACTAATATTTAATTCAAATCAGCTTATGATATTGTAGATTTAATAACTTTCTTTATTCAATTTAAATATTTATTATGAAAAATTAATATTTTCTGCTTTTCCTTCTAAACATGTATTATACTTTATAATTGCTTATTATTTATAGTTACAATAGCATACTAATGAGATGAACCTTTTCTTTTGCAGGTCTTGATGTTGCAGTCATTAGGTGATATTTCCTCTGGTTCTTTGATTTTTCAGGAACTCCTTTGTCTAAAAGAAAAAGCCAAGAAGATCATGACAGTAGTCTTGAAGATCAACACTATGTCATTTAACAATTATATAATTACTTATTTATTATTTAGTTCTCACAATTTGCCTTGAATGAAAAATATGTCCATATTTATCACATTAATGATGATTGCAACATCACGTAACATATATTCATCATATTTAATTCAAAAGATTGATTGGTAATAATTAAAAATGATTTATGTTAACACATTAAATTCAAAAAAATCTATATAGCAATAAAAAATGTAATAAATTGTACGAATATAATATTTGATACTAACTTATCGTGCAACCATATCAACACTGTTGTATATACATATATATATTACATTTTCTTATGGTCTACATTTAAAGTTGCTTATTATTTTCAAAACTTAATCTAATGACATTTTTTAGAAAAAAATATAAATTCTTCTGTTATCCGGAAGGACGATGATGAAGAAAATATTGAAACTATTAAAGAAGCATGTTATTGGGCATCAGCAAAAAAAGATCTACGCAAGTTGTTTTGTGTCCTATTGCTAACACATAGTATCACAAATCCAGAAAACGTTTGCAATTGCTACTTGGGAAAAACTCACAAGATATATTATGCAACCAAAGAAAAGGTACGGATAAACCAAGTTAGCTCATGTTTTTATCAAAATAAAATGTTAGTAGATCAAATTAACTTTTACATGTTCTTTCAGGCTTGTGTTTATCAGAAGATCAAATTAAGAGTTTATCTTTAGAGGAGATTGAATCAATCATGCGTTTGAACGGAAGCTCATTGACGTTGTTTAAGTTTTGAAATGTGTTATCAATAGTATACTCTTCTATTGGTTAAGCTGTGGCTTTTGTTAGATTTTCTATTTATTAAATTTTTTGTTTTACTTTTGTGGAATTCGCGATATTGTAATGATATAAATCAATAATAAAGATATTTTTCTCACTATTAATAGGTGAGAGAGAGAGAGAGAGAGAGAGAGAGAGGCAGAGAGAGGGAGAGGGAGGGAGGGAGGGAGAGAGGAGTGGATGGCGGAGGGAGGAGGGAGGAGGGAGGAGGGAGGAGGGAGGATGAGAGGGGAGAGAGAGAGAGGGAGAGAAAGGGGAAGAGAGGGAGAGAGAGAGGGGAGAGAGAGGGGAGAGAGAGAGGAGAGAGAGAGAGAGAGAGAGAGAGAGAGATTAGTGTTTACGGTATATCCAAAAAATATTGTATAAAAATATTTTATAATATCGAATTATTTTATATTGTACAATTGCTAACAAAATTTGACAATTTTTTGCAGGTTTCTATGGGATTTTTTTAATTCATAATTGTTCTTCTTATTTTATATTACTTATGGATTATATTTAAAAAATTTATCACATTTTCTTTTCAGGTTTCTATGGGATTGTGATACCTATGAGATTTTTATCACATTTTTTAATACATCACTATTTCCTGTATATTTTTCTTACATTTGTTTTTTTTATTAGTTAACTTTTATTAAAAACATACTAATGATGTTGATATCTTTTTTACTTTAGTTAACATTCATTTGTTTTATTCTTATATACTTTTCGTGACTTTTTAAGTTTTTGTTTCAGTTTTATATTGAATTTAGTTCACATAATTTATGTGTACATAATTTATGTTTTAAAACATAATTTTTCTTTTAAAAAATTAAGCGACAAAGAGCCTAATTAAACCGATCCAAAAAAAACAAACCGAACCGAATATAAACTAAACTGGACATAAAGCACACCGAACTAGACTAAATATGGTTTACTTCAGTTGAAAAAAAATATTAAAATCGAACTAAACAAACCAACCGAACCGAAAAAGTAACGAATTCCATCCCTACTGCATCTTGGAGATTTGCGCAAATCATGTCTCAGCATTGAAACTCTCACTTGTTCCACCTTCTCTTACATTTGAACTCAATCGATATTATACAATATTTTTATACCCGCACAGGGTGCGGGTCGGTCACCTAGTACTCTTTAAATCAAGTTCATTTCCAAACTTAAATTGACACCAAACACTTTAAACCAAGATTCATAAATAGGAATAAGAAACTAAAGAGAAAAAAGAGTATACATATAATTTAATAAACAAATTGAACAGGTACAATTTAATAATTTGCAAATGCCATTACATACACTTTTGTTTTTTTTTAACACATCCACTACATAAGCTATCTAACAAAAAAATCACAGAAAATAAAATAAAATGTAGTTGGCGATGATGTTCTTTTCTAGACAATAATATCATCTGTTTTTGATGTCTGATTTATCGATGATCCATTTGTTTTCTCTGTAGCATTTCGTCAATACAAAAAGATGTATTAGCATGCAGTTGATTAGTGAGTAAGTAATAACACAGATGATGATAATATAAATAGTTACCTTGTCCAAGACTTTCAGCCTTTTTTGTTTTGTGTTTCAGATAGAGAAAGTATATAACACAGATGATGATAATAGTAACCACAATTGCTGCGATGATGATTCCAACAAGGGCTGAAACATCCAATGATCCTACTTTACTCTTATGTTTTTTCTTCTTTGAACCTGCAATTTTATTGATATAGTTAGTATTAAAATAAATGCTTAAGAATGCCCAATAAAAAAAAAATGAAGCAATTTCTTTAGGTTGTTTAAAAAATCATTACCCTTGAATGAAGTGCTCTTAGCTTTATTCACAGCCACTTTTGAGCCAGCGAGTAGAGCTTGAAGGCTTCGAGCTTTCACTAGATCTTCAACATCAATCATCGACGATCCTTGTTCGCTCGTGGACATAGAGTATGATTCATCGTCTTGTCTTAACAAAGAGAAACAAAATATTTGTCAAAAGTTGTACGTAAACACATATGAGACATTTTGCAAAAAAAAACACATATGAGACAAGTAGGTCGCGGACTCAAGGATTTCTTCTTACTTAAACAAGAGATCTCTTGTGGGATGAGAATAACCGGAAGTTAGACAGATAGAAACGAGTATGAGAAGGACGGTGAGAAGAAGACTGTTGGAAGCCATTAGAGCTGTCGCCTTGTGTGTTTGCCAACGTGGAAAATATACGAAGAAATATGGAAGAAGACTTTGATATATATAGTCATTATATTTCTCGATGAGGATATTTGTATCTGGTCAGTTATTTTATTAATCAACTTGTAATTATATATACTCAGATAGTTTAGATGTGCGTTGTGGACCAATCGGTAGGCTGTCTATTGTTTTCTTTTAATAATAGCTTTAGGCTGTCTACGTTTGACTAGAATAATAGAGATTAGTAGGGAAGTTTGATATTTTCAACTCATCAAGTAGACAAGTAGCCATAACATATCATTCATCATCGTATTTTAAAAACAAAGAGAAAGCAAAACAATATGTTTTGTAAGTAGTTGGAGACATGAAACAAGTGAGAGTAGGACTCCTTCGAAGTTACAGAGATAAAAACGAGAGGACGAGGAGGAGAATAAAACTGGTAACCATTAAAGTCGTCGCCTTATATTTTGTCAACGTGGAAAAAATATACAAATAAATACGGAAGAAGACTTTGCTATATGTAGTAAGTTCTCTGATTACCAAATATTGGCGTTAGCCGTTTGGTCTTTTATTAGATAACTTTGAATATACACTATACTCAGAGGTGATGATGGTAAGCGGTCGTCGTTTGTTTTATTTTCTTGAATATGGCTTTGGCTGTCTTCGTTTGACTAGAATTTTTTCTTTCTTTTTGTAAATGACCAGAAAAGTTTATCTAATATTAAAAAGCGAATAAAAGAATACATGACATCATTTCCAATAGTTTACACGAACTACTTTTTATATAACGACCGATATGTTTTTTATAGTATAATAGTCTTGTTAGTTGGAAAATGGATAGCATCTCTCATCCAAGATTATATTAAAACGTGTAATTCCAAAATATAGTCTGGTAAAAACGTTTATATTAAAACAACAATGTTACAGCTCTTGAATTTGATTTAACATTTTTTCAAAAAAAAAAAAATTGTCTGGTGTAGATTTATCCTCGAAGGTTATACTATCAATCAAATTATGAAATTAATATGTTATATATTATTATGAACATTTTTTTTGTCAAGGCATCCATGTAATATAAATTGTACGACTTAACAAGCCACGGCAATGTTCATCTTAACATTATTGATACGTTGATAAAACAACAGTTGAAAGTTTATCAAGATCAAAACGAGTTAACGAATAAGCACTTCAAACATTAGTGTCACCACTTGAAAGCTTTCCTGTAGTAGTAGTAGTAGTAGTAGTACTCATGGCAACTGTTTTCGTCTTCTCATCCATTGTATTGCCCATCTCTTTAGCTCCCACTTCTCCTATTAAATTGTGTACACACACGTATTTAAATATTCAATAATCCAACATAATCCCAGTAATCACTATGCTATTTAATTTTTATAACCACACGTTCGTTGCATGATCTAACTCGGGTTGAATCTCTCAGTTCGTGAAGTTGTGTTGAATAATTCTAGGTGTTTTTTGGTCAAAGAAACGATGATAGTATTATTTAGACCTAGTAGTGTGAAAACTTAATATTGTCGTCTATAACCGCCACTTGTATTATAGTTCTTGGTTACGTCACAAATACGTGTAAACAGTTAACTAAAGTCGATTCATCACAAAATCCCGTCGAAAGATTTACGGTAGTATGCAATCTGAAAAAACAATTTCTAAAAAACTAGAAATGTAGTGAAGTGTAAACTAATATTATTAAAAAATAATATCATACTACGTACCTGAATAGGGGATTGCATTGATAGCGGCTGCGTTCATGGCCTTTTGTCTTTTGACAAATACAAACCAGATTCCAATGGCGACCCAAATAAGAAAGAAGAGACCAACACATATATCTATAATCGTCTCAGAACCGCTGTGTGCGCGGCTGCCTCCACCACTAGTAGTTTGGCAATCGAGAGTGATCCTATTAAACTTGTCCCCATTGTCCAAACTTCGTTGCGTCTCTTGGTCGTGCAGTTCTTCCCAGCTCGAAGATGAACCACAACCTGATTCTCCTATTCGTGATCGCAAGTTAATGAACTCATTTCAATTCACACATATTATACAAATTCCTTTGTAGATGTATTCAAGTGATAGGAGAATACCATTAGTGGATCCAACAAAAGCTATCAAGGCGAAGAGAAATAGAAGAAGGACGGTACGGAACGAAAACATGACGGGTCTTGAAAGTAGATGATAGACTGGTATTGTCTTCGATTAACAAGAGGATTTGTAGGTGTCGTCCATATATGTCTATACACAAAAACATAAATTAATGTGTGCTGTCATGTAATGGTGTGCAAGTTTATCAACTTTCAGTTTTTTATCCATTCTAAGTTTCGATCAGATTAACTATGAATTTTCTATACATTTAAACTTTCGTTATGATTGATAATCCTTTGCAGATTTAGTCCATGTGTGTATATATACACGCAAAACATGCTCGTAATGCGACGCAAGTCATCAACTTCCAGTATTTTATCCATTCTAAATTTGGATCAAACTAATTATGTATTTTCTATAACCTGCGTTTTGATTAATAAATTTGCAGATTTAGTCCAACGTATGGCACCTGTTTTATGAACTTTGATAATTAGTATTGTATGTGTTGGCCTGTTGGGTGCCAAAATGATCTAGACTTAGTGAAAATTTTGTATGATCACAATTTTCGGCGGCCCAATATACACTTCAGTCTCCTCAATGCTGGATAGCCGTCCCGTGAATGAGTCCTCAAACAGCAAGACCATCTTTTAGTGAATGTAATGTTTTGTTTTTGAGAGGTTAGTTGAACTCATCCATAAATGGAGCAATTAGGGTTGTTCGTTATATAAATGCAAATGGTGTGTGTAAAAAAATAATGAATGCAAGTTATCAACTTTAATTTGACTATTTTATTCTATGTAATAATAAATTTGTAGTTTGAGTTTATACTTTTCAAATGGAGACCCAGTCGTCCAGCATCTAGTATGAGTTTATACCTTACAACTCGTCTCCTTTTGACTCTAATCTTACATCCAGTTTTATCGTTGGTGGGTCCTAAGCCCAAGTACAAAATTTTTGACGTCTGGATCCAAGAATGAACCCACTTCAGGAGACAGTATGAGACTAGACGGGGTCTGTAACTAATAACAAAAAAATCTGAAAAAATTAAATCTCTGAAATAAAAAGGAATAATGTTTTGACCAAGAAAAGTATCAATCTAATTAAAAATTTAAAATGAATCAGAAACATAAAAATTAGATGTCTTGTGCAAAATAGCAGAGATATATTTCCTCTATATTTTTTTTTGTTTTTTTATGTATCCAACATTAATGGCTGCTAGATATTACCAAAAAAAAAATATAGTTTATTTGATCTAATAGTATCATTTTGTCATTCAAATTCAACTTGGCAAATTAGGAAAAGACAATTTATCACACTATTTTTTCCAGAAGAACTTGTTATTTTCATTTCAACCAATAAAACTTCACCACGTGTACAAATCGGCGTGGCAGAGCCCGTCCCATGTGATCGACGTGGCCACGTGACGTGGTAGTCTCCAACCGGCCCATCGACGTTGGAATCTCTAAAAGCAAATATTCGCACACATTTAATGTATAGCTACCCTAAGAAAACTTTATTAAAATCACCATAACACCCCTCGAGATCCATACAATTTATACTTTCGGCCCCCTAAGTAACGTTCGAATAACAAATACTCCACGAATACAAGGACTTAATTGCAATTGACAAAACAAGCAAGGACTTAACTGCAAATTATCTTTATGCAGATCGTGCTCTCGTCAGGCGTCACTTTCCTGGAAAGATACAAGCCATTAAAACCCCTATAAAGAATATAAATAAAACAAGCGTGCATAGAACAACAACAACAAGAAGAGAAGCATCTGGAGAGAGAGAGAGACAGAGAGACAGAGAGGAGGCGTACGATTTCAGCATCGAAGAAAACAGTACGGAGTTCTTTGTCTGCTCCGGTTCTGGTGAGTGTCTCTGATCTCTCGTAGTTTGTGTTCTTCTCCTCCTTTGGTATTTTCTACATTTTTGCTGCACATTATGTTCTGTTTTGTGTTTGTGTGTTCTGTCTTAGATAGTTTGCAAACTTCAAATCTGATCCTTTCACTAGTCTTGAATTGAAGCTTTGCAGTTATATTTGTGAACTGAATATCTATTTTTGTATTAGTGAGAAGATATAATGGGGAAAGGAGGTGAAGACTTGAGGGACAAGCATTCCGAAACGTTAAAGTCAGATCCTTTTCACGCTTGGGCCAAAGACGTTAGAGAATGCGAAGAGAAGTTCGGCGTTAGTTGCGAGAGAGGCTTAACCACCGAAGAGGTGTTGAAGCGTCATCATATCTACGGTTTGAACGAGCTCGAGAAGCCCGAGGGGACATCTATCTTTAAACTGATTCTGGAACAGTTCAACGACACGTTGGTTCGTATTCTTTTGGCGGCTGCTGTTATCTCCTTCGTGTTAGCCTTCGTCGATGGAGAGGAAGGTGGTGAGATGGGGATCACCGCGTTCGTCGAGCCGCTCGTGATTTTCTTGATCTTGATTGTTAACGCCGTCGTTGGGATCTGGCAAGAGACTAACGCCGAGAAGGCCCTGGAGGCTTTGAAAGAGATTCAGTCTCAGCAGGCGACTGTTGTGCGAGATGGGAATAGAGTGTCTAGCTTGCCTGCTAAGGAGCTTGTTCCTGGGGATATTGTGGAGCTCAGGGTTGGTGATAAGGTCCCCGCTGATATGCGTGTGGTGGCTTTGATCAGCTCGACATTGAGAGTCGAGCAGGGCTCCTTGACAGGAGAGAGTGAAGCTGTGAGCAAAACTACTAAGCCAGTGGAGGAGAATGCTGATATTCAAGGGAAGAAATGTATGGTGTTTGCAGGAACCACCGTTGTGAACGGGCACTGTGTTTGCTTGGTTACTGACACTGGGATGAGTACTGAGATTGGGAGGGTGCACTCACAGATTCAGGAAGCTGCACAGCACGAGGAAGACACTCCTCTGAAGAAGAAGCTTAACGAGTTCGGAGAAGCTCTGACTATGATCATTGGGTTAATTTGTGCGTTAGTGTGGCTCATCAATGTCAAGTACTTTCTCTCCTGGGAGTATGTTGATGGCTGGCCCAGAAACTTCAAGTTCTCCTTCGAGAAGTGCACTTACTACTTTGAGATCGCCGTGGCACTAGCCGTTGCAGCGATTCCCGAAGGTCTGCCGGCGGTTATCACCACGTGTTTGGCTCTTGGGACGAGGAAGATGGCTCAGAAGAACGCTCTGGTTAGGAAGTTGCCAAGTGTGGAGACTCTTGGATGCACAACGGTTATATGTTCTGATAAAACTGGAACTCTGACAACCAATCAGATGGCTGTTTCGAAGCTTGTTGCCATGGGTGCTAGAACTGGAACGCTTAGATCTTTCAGCGTCGAGGGGACCTCGTTTGATCCACGAGATGGTGAGATTGAGGATTGGCCAGCTGGTGGTAGAATGGACGCAAATCTTCAGATGATTGCGAAAATTGCCGCCGTTTGCAACGATGCTAATGTCGAGCAATCTGATAATCAGTTTGTTACTAGGGGCATGCCTACTGAGGCAGCTTTAAAGGTTAAAGCGGGTCTAGTACTCTAAATATAGACTTCTACTGTTCGTTGTCTTCAAATTGCACTAAAGTGTTTGTTTCTTTGAGCAGGTTTTGGTTGAGAAAATGGGATTCCCCGAAGGAACAACTAAAGCTTCGACTTTGGCTGATGGCGATGTGTTACGTATGTATTCTCTTAACTATATGTGTTACTTATGTTTTTTTTCCACAGTTTTATAGATGCAGTAAACTCATGTATTGTATACCTTTTTCATAACGTTATTGAAGGTTGTTGTCGGCTATGGTGTGAACTAGAGCAACGGATTGCCACTCTTGAGTTCGACCGGGACCGGAAATCAATGGGAGTTATGGTGGATTCCAGCTCAGGAAAGAAACTGCTACTTGTCAAGGTTTGTTCAAGGTTTTGATCCCCCATGTTATTTAGTTCAGCACCTAAGGGGTACCAATGTACCATATTATGAAAAATTTTGCAGGGTGCGGTGGAAAATGTATTGGAAAGGAGTACACGTATCCAGTTACTTGATGGTTCCACTCCAGAACTTGACCAGTACTCAAGAGATCTTATTTTACAAAGCCTGCATGATATGTCCACCAGTGCGTTAAGGTGTCTCGGATTTGCGTACTCGGATGTTCCATCAGACTTTGCTACTTATGATGGAAGCGAAGACCATCCTGCTCACCAGCAACTTCTCAACCCGTCTAACTATTCTTCTATTGAGTCCAATCTAACATTTGTTGGATTTGTTGGCTTAAGGGTGAGTTGCAGTTGCAGGTCACCATTATATATTTTTCTGGTGATTATTCATTCTAACTTTTCATTGTTTGAAGGATCCTCCGAGGAAAGAGGTGCGTCAAGCCATTGCAGACTGCAGAACAGCAGGCATCCGAGTCATGGTCATTACCGGAGACAACAAGAGCACAGCTGAAGCAATCTGCCGTGAGATCGGAGTATTTGAAGCAGACGAAGACATCTCTTCAAGAAGCTTGACTGGTAAAGAATTTATGGATGTTGGAGACCAGAAGAATCATCTGAGACAGACTGGAGGGCTCTTGTTCTCGAGAGCTGAACCAAAGCACAAGCAAGAGATCGTTAGGTTACTCAAAGAAGATGGAGAAGTGGTTGCCATGACTGGAGATGGAGTCAATGATGCTCCTGCACTGAAGCTGGCTGATATTGGTGTGGCTATGGGAATCTCCGGCACAGAGGTAGCAAAGGAGGCTTCCGACATGGTGTTAGCAGATGATAATTTCAGCACTATCGTTGCAGCTGTTGGTGAAGGGAGGTCCATCTATAACAACATGAAGGCTTTCATCAGGTGAGTCTTCTATTGTTACAATTGTATATGTCTTCGTTATAACATATATTAATCTGACTGTGATGAATAAAAAAGGTACATGATATCATCCAACATCGGCGAGGTAGCATCGATATTCTTGACAGCTGCTCTTGGAATCCCAGAAGGAATGATCCCAGTTCAGCTTCTGTGGGTGAATCTAGTAACAGACGGTCCTCCAGCTACGGCTTTGGGATTCAACCCTCCTGACAAGGACATCATGAAGAAGCCTCCTCGCAGAAGCGATGACTCACTCATCACTCCCTGGATCCTCTTCCGATACATGGTAATGCCAAAAAAAAAAAAAGATTAGTTTGCTCATCTTCTAGCGCCTTTTTTTAAAAAACTCTCACTTACTTGCCTATAGGTGATTGGTATGTACGTGGGAGTAGCAACGGTGGGAGTATTCATAATATGGTACACACACAGCAGCTTCATGGGGATAGACTTGAGCCAAGACGGTCACAGCCTAGTAAGCTACTCACAGCTAGCTAACTGGGGACAATGCTCTTCGTGGGAAGGCTTCAAAGCCTCTCCTTTCACAGCTGGCTCTCAGACATTCTCCTTCGAGTCAAACCCCTGCGAGTATTTCCATCAGGGGAAGATCAAAGCGTCCACACTCTCCCTCTCGGTGCTGGTGGCCATTGAAATGTTCAACTCCTTGAACGCGCTCTCGGAAGACGGCAGCCTCGTGACGATGCCGCCTTGGGTGAACCCGTGGCTGCTCTTGGCGATGGCGGTGTCGTTTGGTCTACACTTTGTGATACTTTACGTGCCGTTCTTGGCTCAGGTGTTTGGGATAGTGCCGTTGAATTTGAACGAGTGGCTGCTGGTGTTGGCTGTGTCGCTTCCGGTGATTTTGATAGATGAAGTTCTCAAGTTTGTGGGAAGGTTGACGAGTGGGTACCGTTACTCAACTCGCACTGCTAAGCAAAAGACGGAGTAAAGAAGGAAAGAATGATTTATTATTATTAGACTTAGTTTTTAGCTGAAAAAAAAAATCACGTTGTTAATTATCTCAGCAGTCGTTTGTTACTTCATTTGATAAAACATGATTCTTATTTATTTGTTTCATGAACATGTGTTTTTCCAACACACAGCTCTAAATTGAAAGATATATGTTTCAGCATCATCAAGGATTATAATGCTGGACGGGTGATTTGATTTGGGTTAAACTCTGATCATAGATCATAGCAACGCTTGTTTTATATACTTTCACAACAACTTCCCCTTTGAGCAGAGTATTGAAATAAACTCAGATAAAGAGGACTTTTTGCAATGCTTCAAGTTCAAGCCTTTATTGGACAAGGACAATTGAACAAACAAGAAAATATGTTCCATTTCCCATGGATAATAAGTGATTAACAGCAGTTAGAGAGCATTGTGTTACCGTCTTAAGGTGAACTTGAAATTAAGTAACATTTTGAAGGAGTAGAGAGCAAGCATTACAGAGAAATCATATTAATTCAATCCAACTTCCATTTAAGATTTTTCTCAGCTACAATAAGACCACATTGATTTAAGGACGAGAGACAGAACAACAACAAAAACAAACTCCTAGATTTACTTTTACTAATCAAGTTCACAACGCCAGCGAAATTAACCAAACTTTCGAAACCCTAATCCCCAACTCCGTGGATTCGATTTAACCGCCGAAACCGTAGAGAGTGCGTCCCTGCCTCTTCAAAGCATAGACAACATCCATGGCTGTGACGGTCTTCCTCCTGGCGTGCTCGGTGTAGGTGACGGCGTCGCGGATGACATTCTCGAGGAAGATCTTGAGGACTCCTCTGGTCTCTTCGTAGATGAGACCGCTAATACGCTTGACTCCACCTCGACGAGCAAGACGACGGATGGCAGGCTTGGTGATACCTTGGATGTTGTCTCTCAGCACCTTCCTGTGCCTCTTGGCTCCTCCCTTTCCCAATCCCTTTCCTCCCTTTCCTCTTCCTGACATCTCTTCACAACTTTCGATACCTTTAGAATAAGAGCTATGCGACGGAGAGGATTGCAAATGAGATTGGAAATGTTACATTACGATGTCTGTTTATATAATCAGAGACGATCCGCGTGAGTTTCATCGCGGCCGTCGATTACTTAATCTGACGGCTGCCACATCGTTTACAGTAAAGACGGATCGATGACGTGGATTTTTGCAATTAGAGAAATAACGAAAACTAGCCAACCTTATTGGGCCTAAGATAAGCTCATGAATTACCCAAAGTTTGTACTGGGCCTCAAGTATCCATCTCCGTAAACCTGTACCCCCTTGAGAAAGGGTTTTGAATTGATTGATCTTCCTTTTCTCCTGTGGCCGTGATCGTCGCCGTCCCCGTTTTCTGTCTCCGGTGAGTTCTTATCTCTTCTGATCTGAGCTGTGGCTTGCTGTGATTGACGTTTCCTCATTTTATCAGCATTTTTTTTAATGTTATATCCAATCTGATGTACGCATCTTGTTTACTGATTATTGTTGATGATGATCTTTGGTAGGTCAGATTATATTGTCACCATGTTTCTAACGAGATTTATTGGGAGGAGGTTCTTGGCGGTAGCTGCATCCGCTAGATCCGAGTCCACTACAGCAGCAGCTGCTGCTTCCTCGACTGTTAAGATTGCCAAAAACCCTCTGGAAGAGTTCTTTGAGTTCGATAGAAGCCAGGACGAAGACAAGCCTGTTGTCTACGGTGCGTTTCTATGTCATTTCGTAGTGCATTGTTGTCTATGGTGCTATGAAATTAAGCAAATGCGATATGTTTTGTAGCTGAATAATATTATAAGCGTGGATTGTTTATGTTAGATTAAGGATTGTTTTGTTTTTGGGGTGTGTTAGGTCGAGGTTGGAAAGCTTCGGAACTGCGGCTCAAGTCATGGGATGATCTTCAGAAGCTGTGGTACGTTCTCCTCAAAGAGAAAAACATGTTGATGACTCAGCGTCAGATGCTTCAAGCTCAGAACATGATGTTCCCTAACCCTGAGCGCATTCCAAAGGTAAACAGTTCAGTTGAGTTGTTAACATTATTGATTAATGTTTTCGAAATGAAATATGAATATTTCTTAAAAGCAAACGGTTTTGAGTATTTCTCTCTTGTTGATCAACTTTATATGCATGTGAGTATAGGTGAGGAGATCAATGTGCCGGATAAAACATGTGCTGACAGAGAGAGCGATTGAAGAACCTGATCCCAGAAGATCAGCTGAGATGAAGAGAATGGTCAATACTATGTGATCATCTCCTTGTGCTTCTTTTCCCAACCAACCGGTTAGAGTCAGTGTTTGGGACTCTGCTGTGTCTGGTAGTAAAAAATTGTTTGTTCGGGTAGCTCTATGCACGTACGTTTCTTGTAAAACCATGGTTGATGTTTATTTCAGGACACAATGTTGGTCAGTTGATTCAGAGTTTTTTGTCTTGGAATATAATTCAGAGAGCAAATAAAATGCTACTTTCATCTACTGTTACATCTTTCTACCTTAGAAACAGTATAAAAGAATGCTCGGCCTCCAACTCAAAACAGTATAAAAATGTGAGCTGGGCCCGTAATAAACCTATAACTTAACTTTAATTTTGTATTGGGCCCTTCAATGAAAGCCTGTTGCAGTCTTCATAAACCCTTGTCCGGCAAAACAGTGTTTGTAATTGATTTTCCTTCTCTGCGTGGCCGTGTCTTGTCTACCGTCGCCCTTCTGCAGCCGTGACCGTCTCCCATCAAGCTCTCTATTTTTCCCTGTGAGTTCCTACTTCTTCGTTTCTCTTCATAGTTTGCAGGAAAACGCAAGGATTGAAGAACCAGCTTCAGTTTATTTTTTATTACATACTCTTGTGTTGTCGGATGCTCGTTGTTTCTTTGCAAAATCTCTGTTTAATTACTTTCGTACTCACCAATTGATTTAATATTCTGAACTCTAGGTTATCTTTTCTTTATTCGCAGTGTTGTCATCTTCTGGCTGTTTCTGAACAAGTATGATGGAGGAGATTAAAAAACCGGGACTTGTCGAAACAATAAAGAGGTTAGTTATATGCTTTATTCCATGATGAAGGAATATCACAAAGACGGTTCTTTGTTCTAGCGAGAAGAAAATAGGATGAATAACCAATGCAAATCAATCACCATAGTACTCATACAGAACCAAAAATAAAACGTTATTGTGTGTTTAGATATGATATGCTTCCCGTTTTTGACTGGTCTCTGTTTTGTTATTTTGATTGGTCTCTCAGAGAAGCTCCACAGCTAGCATCCGTGTTGAGAGAAATGAAGGAAGGTCTAGATGTGGTTAGGAGCAAAGTTGAAGCTCTCACCGCAAAGGTACCAATTCTTTTATCGCAGCATCTTATAACTTTATTAGCTTCTCCTCTGTTAGCATAGTTTTTTTTTTTTCTGTTTCGTCTGTGAGGAGCAGTTTCACTTTGGTATAAGTAGAATTGATGGCTTTAGTTTTCTCCTTTTCTCCTTTAGAGACATAATGCTGTTCAGGCTGATTCATGTTCAGCGATATCCTGATTTTCTTGTTTTTTTTTTATATTGCAAATGATATAGGTAAAAGCAGACAGTTATCCGACAGCGGATGGGATGAGTTATCTGGAGGCAAAGCATCTGTTACTTTTAAGTTATTGCCAGTGCCTCGTATATTATCTGCTAAGGAAGGCCAAAGGATTCTCTATCCATGGCCATCCTGTTGTAAAGAGTCTTGTAGAGATACGAATGTTTCTTGAAAAGGTTTTCCCTTCTCCTCTTTTTTTTTTTCACTTTCGACCATGGAGTTAAAATCATTTATCTCATTTTTTTCTTCTTTTGAATTAGATTCGTCCCATAGACAAGAAGCTTCAGTACCAAATTCAGAAGCTCACCACAGCCGGTGTTGGTTCAGTGGCTGAACAAGCCCTCTCTGAGGGAAAGGAAGCCCAACAATCTGAAGATGTTTCTAACTATAAGCCCAAGCCAGACTTGCTTGCTGACAAAATGGTGGATGAATCAATGGAGGATGGAGTTTATCGGCCTCCTAAAATCGCTCCTATGTCTATGGACGACAAGACGTCGAAACAGGAGAGAGATGCTGCCAGAAAAGAGAAGCACTTTTTAAGACAAGCCACTGAAAACACGTACATGAAAGATGTGTTGGACGAGCTCGAGGACCGGCCTGAAGAGGTAAGGCTCGAAGAAGATTACTTTTTAATTGATAATGCTTAGCTATTTAATTTTATGTTTTAACTTAATGAGTGTGTGAATAATAATAAAACAGGTGAGAGACTATTATGGTCCTGAGAGCAAGGAACAGAGGAAGTTCATGGCACGTTACGAGAGGCAACAAGAGGTAGAGGAAGAACTCTTTGTCCGAGCACCTCGCACTAAGGAGGATAAGAAGAGAGAGAAGCGCTTGAAGTCACGCAGTGGGTACGTTTCTGCTTTTGGTTTTTTAAACTGAAGTGTGATGTTTTTGATTAATCTTTGTGAGATGCACGCAGGTTGCAAGGACTTACCGAGAGTTTTGACGACGAGTTCAAGTTCTTGGATGAAGATGGTGAAAAACCATCCTCAAGCTTTAGTAGTAGAGGCAAATCCAAGAGAAGAAAGGTAAGTCATTCTCTTTTTTTTAAAAATTAGTGGATTATTATTACTTGTCAGTCTCTAACAATGTCTTTGTTCAATTATTTTACCGCAGACGAGGCATTGATATGGATGGATACATCACTCTGTTGCTGCTACACTGTCGTTTTGCTTTGTGATTGTATTAGAGATTTTTTTGTTTAATGTGGAGAACGAACACAACACGGTCAAGCACTTGCAGTAATTTTCGGAAAGACTTTTTCTATATCGCTATATTTAGCTTCGTTTTCATTTAAGTAAGTGATGTAACAAAAAAAATCTGATTTGAGTTTAAAAAAAAAAAGCAAATCAGCAATGGGAAACAGCTCAAGCTCTAATACTAATCTAAGCAACCCTAAAAACAGACTTCTAGAAGAACATCATCTCCACGACAAGCTCAACAAGCCACACAACACCACTTCCCGTGTCTCTTTCCTCCGATCTCCTCTGCCATGGCTTTTCATGTTCCTCTTCTTCCTCCCTTTGATTCTCATCTCCACCACAGGAGGAGGCGGACGCAAGACTTGCAGCCCCACCTATCCTCACCTAACCATCAAAGACCAAACAAACTCTTCCTCTGTTGTCCTCAAAGACCCTGAGGAACAACAAGAAGAAGACGACGATGTCCCTCCACGTGTACCTTCTCTTTACCACCCTCGCCGCCCAAGGATGTTCAACACGACGCTTGATCACGTCGTGTTCGGCATCGCCGCGTCTTCGGTTCTGTGGGAGACGAGGAAAGAGTACATCAAGTCGTGGTGGAGACCAGGTAAGACACGTGGCGTTGTCTGGATCGACAAGAAAGTCCGTACTTACCGTAACGAACCACTTCCTCAGATCAGAATCTCTCAGGACACCTCACGTTTCCGGTTCTTGCTCACTCTACATTATATACAACCTAACCTAACGTGTATGACAAGAAAACCTAATTTCATTTTTTTTTTGTTTCTTACTTTAGGTACACGCATCCGGTGGGAGACAGATCAGCGGTGAGGATATCGAGGGTGGTTACGGAGACGCTGCGACTAGGGCTTAAAGGAGTACGGTGGTTTGTGATGGGTGACGACGATACGGTGTTTGTGGTGGACAATGTGGTTAATGTCCTCTCAAAGTACGACCACACTCAGTTCTACTACGTTGGTAGCTCATCGGAGGCTCACGTTCAGAACATCTTCTTCTCGTACTCTATGGCATTTGGTGGCGGTGGTTTTGCTATTAGCTACGCTTTAGCTGTTGAGCTCTCGAAAATGCAGGACCGTTGCATCCAACGGTACCCTGGTCTTTACGGCAGTGATGATCGCATCCAAGCTTGTATGACTGAGCTCGGTGTACCACTAACCAAAGAGCCTGGCTTCCACCAGGTAAAGATTATATTTATTGTCTTCTCTCTTTTAGTTAAAGAGTGT
Organism: Raphanus sativus; assembly: GCF_000801105.2. NCBI lineage: Eukaryota > Viridiplantae > Streptophyta > Magnoliopsida > Brassicales > Brassicaceae > Raphanus > Raphanus sativus. The sequence continues at coordinate 3,565,037 of NC_079511.1, read as the reverse complement.
TCTGTCCGAATGTTAGTATAAACTGTGCAGTATTTTTATGTGCAATTGGAATGATCGAATAAAAAAATTAAAATTCCAAAACTATAGTTAGAGAAAAGTAAATAAATAGAAAAATAGGATCTAAAACTGTATATTTTCGATATATATTTATAAATCTAAGGCTTATAATCTCAAAATAAATGTTACACATATATAAATGAAGATACCAATTTTAAAATTACATAGTTTCAAAAAAAAAAAATTAAAATTACATTACTAATTCATTAAATGTACCGTTAATATATTTTTTTTGAACAAAACTTAAAAATAATTTGAGACTACACTTTTGGTATGGCTTCCTGTCTGAATGTTTTTTTTTCCTGTCTGAATGTTCCGTTAATGAATGTATGCAGTATGATGTTTATGGTGACCTGTTGGGGCTATTAGGAGCCCATCCAGTAGCTCCTTTGGTGACACTTCACCACATCGACGTAGTGCAACCTATATTCCCTAAGATGAAACGCTCACGTGCCCTCCGACACCTCATGTCATCGGCAGAACTCGACTCAGCCAGCATATTCCAGCAGTCAATCTGCTACGACCAGAGCCGGTTCTGGTCCATCTCTGTGTCATGGGGCTTCTCCGTCCAGATAATCCGAGGCATCATCTCCCCTCGCGAGCTTGAGATGCCTTCGAGAACGTTCCTAAACTGGTTCAGAAGGGCTGACTACATTGGCTACGCGTTCAACACGAGACCCGTGTCGAGGCATCCGTGCCAGAGACCGTTTGTGTTTTACGTGAACTCGGCTAAGTACGACGAAGGACGTCGCCAAGTGATTGGATACTATAACTTGGACAAGACGAGACGGTTTCCTGGATGCAGATGGAGGCTGGATTCGCCTGGAAAGATCGATTCCGTCGTCGTTTTGAAGCGGCCTGATCCACTCCGATGGCACAAGGTAGGTCCACAACTTCATTTCCACATCAATATATTTTATACATCAATTTACCGGTTTGGTTTAGGCTTAGTTCATTGACCGAAAACTGGATTGGTGTTAGATTATAAACCGGTTTGGCTATATATCATTTTAAGGGCATCTTTAATTCAACTCTATTTTTTACTATAAAATGGAATAAAAGTGAATATGGAGCAACACATGCTTCAACCCAACTCTATATCTCATTCCATTTTGAAGTTTACTTCATAAATGAGGTGATCTATTTTTTGTTTGTTCATGATTCTTGAGTAAAAAAATGAATAGGATTGAAGCAATTTTACTTCATATTCACTTTTAATTTATTTTGAAGGAAAAAATAGAGTTTTACATTGGAGATACTCTAAGTTATACCGGTTTTGTCTATGCTACTCCAAACCGGATATTGATTATAGTTTCTAACAACAGCTAGTAGTATCGGCTTGGTTCCACAACCACATATCAATTTCTGTTATACCGGTTTCGTTTAGGCTACTCCAAACCGGATATTGATTATAGTTTCTAACAATAGCTAGTAAAACCGGCTTGGTTTTAGACTATAAACCGGTTTGGCTAACGTGTTTAATTGAGATCATAAAATCATGTGTTGCAGTCACCTAGGAGAGATTGTTGCAGAGTATTGCCGAGTCGGAGAAACACAACGATGTATATTTGGGTCGGAAACTGCGCAGACGGAGAGATCAGTGAGCTCGAACATCCTAAGCAGTAACACTCCGCATTGACAACATTATGTATTTCTTCAAAATGATGTTGCAGGTTTCTTGAAAACATTTTGTATTTGTTCTTCACAACTTTCATCTTTAAGAGTACCGATTTCACTGTTTTCTTTTAATAGCATATACTTTGGATTGTTCAAGTATATTTACAACGTTTGCCACTTTATCATGATGGTTTAATCTGAAAATACATGTGTAAATGTATATGTCCCGAAACAAAATGTTTTTTGTTCTACAGAAAAAAGAAGCATAAGCTACATACATACAACAGAAGCCGAGTCAAAGATGTATACATCCACGAATGAGATGTAAAAAATGTGACTTGATTTTGTTTTTATATATAATATTTATATCATCCACCCACTATATTGGTGAATCCAAAAAAACAAAACTAGACATGATTTTTTTTCTTTTTTTTTTTCCTTTTACCAGTCTCTTCCCTATGAAGACCCATCAGATTCGGTTTCTTTGGCAAGATCCGGTCTTTTCTCTTCATCATCTCTGCGAAAAGAACCGTTCCTCCTCCTGCTGCTGCTAGGACTATTCGGATCATATTTAGAAGAAGCTAAGAAGTTGAGAGCCAAAACCACGTCTGATACAACAGGTCTCATGCTCGGCTGCTCTTGTACGCACATCGCTGAGATCGCAAGCGCTTGGTACAATCCTCTCACAGGGTACTGTCCTTGAAGCAACGGATCAACCATCTTCGAAAAGTTCCTCCTGTCTTTAAACAACGGTCTTGCCTGTAACGAAGAATCAAAATGAGTGTTGAGTGTTGTCTAAGCAAAAAAAGATCACTGAGAGACAGACAGAACATACCCATCCGACCAGGTTCTGATCTTTACGCGCTTTTGTATTATCAATAGCCTTCCTTCCAGTGATGAGCTCTAGAAGGACCACTCCAAAGCTGTATATATCGGATTTAAACGTGAGCTGGCCCGTCATAGCGTAGTCAGGAGCACAGTATCCGTACGTTCCCATAACTCTCGTCGAGACATGAGTTTTATCCCCGCTCGGTCCGACTTTAGCCAACCCGAAGTCCGATAGTTTCGGTTGATAGTCTTCCCCGAGCAAGATATTCGAACATTTGAGATCACGGTAGATCACGGGAGGTTTCATTCTATCGTGCAGATACTCTAGACCTCTCGCTGCGCCCGCTGCTATTTTCATCCGTGTGTTCCAATCTAGTGGTTTTTTACCGGAAGGAAGATCTGCAAAAACAGTAAAAAGATAAAAAAAAACAATATAGAAAAATTCAAATAAGTAACAAATCCATATAGAAAGAAAGTAACATAACATTACCGTGTAGATGGTCTTCGAGAGATCCTAGCGGCATGTACTCGTAGACCAACAGTCTCTGATCACCCTCAGCGCAAAACCCAATAAGCTTGACGAGATTGGGATGGTCAGCGAGACTTAGCGTCAGCACCTCAACCACAAACTCCCTGATTCCTTGAGCCCCGTTACGGTCAAGTTGCTTGATTGCAACACTAAGTACCTGATCAGGTTTCTCTAAAGTTCCCTTGAAAACTTTACCAAAACCTCCTTCACCGAGAAAACAATCGGATCTGAAGTTCCCAGTGGCAGATGCAAGCTCTTTGAATGTAAAAGTCTGTGCTTTCTTCCCTGTGGTGGTGGCGGCGGCTTGGTCGTTTAAATTCAAACCCTTGACGTCAAGAGCTAACTGATCCTCCTTCTCCTTAACAACAACAACTCCTTCGTTGTTTACATCTCGATATGGACTGACTTTTGTCGAATCTACTACAACACACATGTAAAAGAATCCATTAATCAGTTAATTATCATGTTAATTAACCATAAATAAATACGGCAAGAGTATAAATCAACTGAAGATTCTATTACAAATAGGCAACAACAATAAAAAGTGACATGTGTCTCATTTAGGACAAGACAAAACCTAACTTGAAATGAAAATCTCACTTATACGGCAAAACAGTACACATGCATCAAAATTCTCCTAGAGAATCAAACCAATGTAACAGATACAGAGAAACAGAGCAAAAAAAGAGATAACTTTTCAGCAACGATTTAACGGTAGAAATCACTATGTACCTGCTGAACAGGGTTGAGTCTGATCGTCTCTCTTATCGCTTGTTGTTCCACCGATGGTCTTCCTGTTTTTCACAGTATCGTTGTATTTTTTATCTACGTTTGTTGTCTCCGATCGTTTGCTCGATCTCTTACCGCATCCGAAACAACCCATCAAGAGCAATTATCTTGGTTGTTTTGTTTGATATTTACTCTTATACACTACCTTCTTCCCTCGTCGGAGAATCAGAAACACAGACCAACAAAAGAAAAGACTCAAAAACAGAGAAGAATGAAGAATTGCGAAAAGGAAGGGGAGAGAGAGAGGGAGGAAGAAAAGAGGGAGCTTTAGTGACAAACAGAGAAAGCTTAATTCTTTTGTCTTTTTGATATATTTATTAATAAGATAAAACGTGAATTATCGTCTACGACAAGGTCCATTGTACATAAAACGCTGCTCTAATCAGAAAACGCCACGCGTGTTGTGAGGAGCCACGTAAGAAACATAAACATTTGAGCTTTGGTCAACTTTGAGTTTGTCATCTTATTACGACCGGCTGGTCGAAACAGGCACCGTCGATCTGACGTGGCGACTGGTTAATGGAGCTATGGATTTGGGGTGATTGGTTTTATGTCACTTCTTTTGATTTAATGTTTTTGATTGATAGTACTACTGGGACCAACTCGTGTGATACTAGTCATTCTATAGTGCTTTCAATCTAATATATCCACAGTTTCGCAGTTTTCCTTTTGGGTAAAATTCAAAACTAGTGGTTCTAAATAAACTTTATAAAGATGATATCGAATCCGAGTGAATTAAACTAACTTTTTATAAGTTTGTCTGTTCGTTTATTTATGGATGATAAAAACATTTTTGTAATAGCTGTCACCTATCGGCTATCGTCTTACGAGTGACGTTCGTGTATAAGCGACGGACAATCACTCACCGTTTGATTTATTTTTTAAGAAGGATTAGAAATATAATCACGTCATGGTGGGTCCCACGTTTTAAATCCACGCGCTTTGTTGTCCTAACTCTTTTTTTTTGTTTCCTTTGGTTGGTTCAAGTCTCACCGGAAGGACTTTTTTTATTTAATGGGACACAGGTAAGCATCCATGCATGCAGAGGCCTTTTTGTTTTAAATGGTTCCAACAGTTTGATTAACTAAGACGCGTTTCAGATGCTTGGCTCTCTTATGAGGAACCATTTAATGCCAAATTCAAAGGTAAATGCGACACGTGTATATGATATTAATGTTCCCTTTAGAGCAGTTTAGTGTAATCTCAATTAATTAGGCTACAACGATAACAACTCCCTCGGTAAAATATTGAAAATTCTGATGACCTTTGAGGCCTTCAAGACATTAATGAGACAGATAAAATCTTGCTGGCAAACATTTCGTTGAAAATTTTACCTTTTTCTATAATATTTTTTTTTGTCAAAACATAAAAACAAACACTTTCTACGTTAGAGCTCTCTACACTTTCACCTATATCCAACGAACGAACGTAAAGCATACATTCTCATATTCTGCTACTCCACACAAACTATTGTTTATACGGAACCCGTGATCAAATTTCTTGATATTTTAAGTAATCAGGACGTTTGCTTTAACAGTTGATATTAGGTTTTTAGTTTCTGATGCCCCCACTTCTGATGAGGAGGCATTACTGCATTAGTCTCGTCCATGCTTTAAACCAGTGGCGGAGGTAGAACCAAAATTAAATGGGATAAAAATCATATATTTATAAAATTATTAGAGATTTCACAATAAAAATGGAGGTTAAACCCATAAAACTGAACCAGTTATTCAGTATATACTAAAGTTATATGCTTATATTAAACTAAGTTTAAACATTGATAGGGGTCTGACCCCTCTATGTGTACATTGCCCCTGCCACTGCTTTAAACCGCCTAGAGTTGCATTTTTTGTGGGAATAAATTAATTATGTGAGGTTAACTAAGTTAACTTAGTTAGAGATACCAAAAGCATTACCTTTGATTTTTCACCGTGACACAATTTTATCACATCTTATAATGATATAAGATGGAAATTCAGATAATATAATAATAAATCAGTTATAAGATGGTTTCTGAGGGTAGATTTAAGTTGCTACTGTATGGTGTTTGATTTTGGTGTGGATTTAATGTTATATTTACATGTATGCTCGTACCATTTTTAATATATATGCAGCAGTATATCATGTATCGTATAATAAATATACTGTATATGCTTTTCTCCTTGCTCTTATATAATGACGTAATTGTTTTTTTCGTGAAAATAGATATTAACATTCAAGATAACTTGCCAAACCAACATTTTCGTGTTGTTTAGAATACTCAAAACAAAATATTGATGATTTATTGCTTTTATCCCACACATACATACACAACACCATTGATAAGTTGATACGAAAACAACATAAATACGTCACGTCTGCCAATCTATGTGTAGTTAAAAAATACGATATTAGTTTAATCAGTCTCCCTAATTGTAATTGTATTGGTCCAGCATATAAAACTCTAGTTAATTCCTTTTTTATTAAAAACAGAATTGCATAGATATCTCAAATTTTTAACCAATGCTTGAGTGAAAATAAGTTTAGATTAGGCTGGTACTTCGATCTAGTTGCTTTCTTCATTTGTTTGAAACATTAAAGAAGATAAGTTTAAATTAGAAGTTAGTTTGACAGCTCAAATTATTTAATCAAGAAAGGAACATATAATTTAAAAAAAAATGTATGGTTCAACAGAGATAATGCTTATTAATTATTTGGAACCAGCATTCATAAAACAAAGACGTGTTTGGCTTTTGTAGTAATAGGGTTTAGTTTATAAATGCTTTCACGTTTATTCACACACCAAAAATATACATACATATGAAATGATGTTGACTTGGTTGGTCCAATTTCAATTTGTATATTGTATTCAAGACCACCAAATAGTGTACACAGCTACAGTATTACTTTCCGGCATAGTTTGACATAATACACATTAAATTTTTGAGCTAGTTGCATGAACGATTACGAAAGTTTGATAAACCAGCTATGCAGCTTTTGTTTTAGGGCAAACCTATTTGTAGAAAGGAGCGTAGAACAAATCTGCAATTAAGGTTTCATAAACTGTAGACAAATCGTAGTAATATATGTTTCCTTTCGTTTTGTTAGATCTCACTGTTAACCGAAATAGTGCAAACATAAAGTCTTTGTGATAATGGTAAAGTAAAGCAGTACCAACACTAACTCTGTTAATTAGAACACTAGATTGTCAATTATATTTAAAAATTCACATATGAGGTGGGTGTAATGTGTACACATGAATTTTCTCATGAGTTTTTTTTATAGAATTTGGTGAAAGTAGATCAATTAGGCTGATTATGGCCGATTTAGCTTGATCTTGAATAGATTGGCCGGTATGAAATTATTTGTAGATATATTCTACGGTAGCTCATACGAAAAACGTCTTGCATGTATATCTTCGAGTGCTAATTCACACGTTTGAACAAAATAAATCTAAATTCTCGACATGTATAATTCTTTCGAGCTTTGATGATATTTAATAAATGTTTATATATCAAATCAAACAAAATACAAACGTAACCTCTGAAAAAGATGATGGTTTATACTTTCTGCGAGGAAAATGGAATAGTCAGAAAACTTGTGTTTGTCGTGTACTTGCGCTTGTCACTTTCTTCGGATTGCATAATCACCAAAAAAAACATAAACACGTTAGAATACTAGTAGCTATATTCACTTATTTCTCACATCTTCGAATAGCATATGGTTTGGCGTTCAAGCGTCTTAAATCGTGGGAGACTACTTATTCAGTAGGGCTGCTTCAAACACTTCCTCCACTTTCACAGACCAATTAAAACATCTTGTTAGTATTTCACATTAATTTGACTTACAACTCCTTTCCATGTATGGCATCCAAAGAGTCAAAGACAGATGAAACAACGGGATGCACGCACCTGTGATGCGTTAGGATCGAAAACAATCACGCCGTTAGGAAATGTCAGGGAAATTTTCTCTGAATGATCGTGTTTTGAACACGTGGGAGTTGCTTTACGTACTTTCGAGCATTATGGCTTCTCGAGAAGTCAAAATCAGTCTTCCAGTGAACATAAGAGGTAACTACACACACAAACAGATAAATGCTTGTAACACTAACGTACACAAAAAAAATAGTTGGATTTGGGTTTCACATGTTTACCTCAGTGCTAAGTTTTAGCTGCTGAACAATATATACTTCTCGAACCTCTCTTTCTCTGGTGGCTCGATTTATGTTTCGTTTTGATATCCTGCGTACAAATGCGAACACGATAATTCAACTATATATGTACCGATCGTACGTGTGATTCATCAAACAAACGGGATCAGTCAAGAAGATATTACATTATTGTGATCCATGTGGTAAAGAAGCTTGATCTCTCGACTCTCTCGGAGAGTTCTTTCAGCATCAACTCCGTTGTCAAACGCGTTTCTATCTTCTTTATAGAAGCCTCTTCGTTTGTCGCACATCAGCAATTAGAAACAAAAGAAATAAAGAACAAGGTTGGTTACACAAGAACTCAAAGTTGGAAGAGAAAGAAAAAACTGATTAAAGACTTACTAGCATAACATAGGCACCTCAAACGATGGGTTGTTGGATATGAGGAATGTATTTTGAAGACAGCTCGAAAATGTTACCCTGTCTAGTAAGTTGTACATAACATATCTACTGTTGTACGTCAAATTCCTCCATCTTCCATCTCGTATGTAAAAACTCGGATCAAGTAAAATTTAAGATACAAAGTAACTAATGAGAAACAAGTTTAGATGTTAGCTGTTGCTAAGCTGGAGCGAGTGGGCATAAATTAGTGGCTCATTTTGCTTTTGGTGGCCCAAATTAAGACGAAGCCTTTTTATTTTGATCTGAACCACAATTGTTTATTCAAGGTTAAGCTGACTGAGTTGTTTATTTTTTTTTTTTTTTTTTTTACATACTGAGTTGTTTATTTGATCATTATCAAGTATTCAAAAAGAATAAAAGGGAAGAAATCTTGAGGCTTGAGGATATACCGAAAGGTAAACTTACTTTCACATCATCTTGTTTTTTAACGTTTATCCTCAAGACTTATCTTTCAGAATCATGATTCTATCCTGTGTTACCTAACCACGCTTACCTAACAATTACAACCAAACCCATTAAAATTGAGTTTCTGTTCCAATCTGTACAAGTCAAAACTCAAAACCGATACGGACCAACTCATAATTACACACTTTTTGAAACCAATCAGGGAGTGATGGGTGAGAAAACCTTAATATTCATCCCCTGTGACGTTACCATTTTCGTTAGTCCAAATGGAATCTACTTCTGCGTGGACGCGTTCACACCAGCTGACGATTAAATTAACGTAAATACCCACCACCAAACATCTTCGCACTATACACACACCGAGGGTAATTTCGTCAACTCACAAAAAATCACAAATCAAAATCCTCGCCTTTATGGTGGGCCCGCCACACGAAGCATGTTTCCTCCAATAGCACCTTGACAACTATATGCAAATCGAAAAATCTTTATTCTTTTCCCACCTATAAACCACCAACTCAGCAACCTTCAAAATCCGAACGTCCATTTGAATGAATCTCGACCGTCGATTAAATTAGCAATTGTTGACCACACGATATCCGTGATCCGACGGCGTCTGATAGATCTACTAGAACGTTCTCTTCCTCTTCCCCGCTCGAAACAAGCCCTTCTATATATATAAAGAGTTCCTCTCCACAACGCTCAAATAAAAAGTGTCTCGTGTTCACCTCGTGCCCATCCACTCCTCATTTTCCCAGATTCTTATCTTCTCTCGAAAAAGGTAAAAAAAAACAAGAACTCTCTCTCTCTCTCTCTCTGCCTTTTGATTCGTCGTTTCTACTTCGTTTAGTGGATAAGATAATCGTTATGCCTCCTTTGACCTGAGCTGAATGATGTGTTTATCGTAGTAGATCTTGGATCTGTAGCTACGGTTTGTTTTAGTTGATGTTTAGGCTTCGTGAGCTCACACTCGTAGTGTTTCTTTTGAGATTGTTTGCTGTTTACGAGTATTCATCGTTATCCGTGGCGTAATCTGAGCTGAATGATGTGTGTTATCGTAGTAGATCTTCGATCTGTAGCTTTGGTTAGACTTTGTTGATGTTCGGCGTCGTTTTCTTCGGGGTTTTGATGATTAGGCTTCTTAGCTCACTATCGTAGAGTCTAGCTTGAACTTTTGATTGATTTGCTTTTGGTATTCTACTAGTATGACGATGTATTGAAGAGCTCTTGATTCTCAGATTGTTTATCTATGGTTAGGATCTTGAGTAGATCTGTGCGTAGATTTAACAGTTGAGCTGATTAATCTGCGCGTTTGTTTTTTTTTCTTCAGGTTTAAGCAAAGATGACTAAGAACTACCCAGCTGTTAGCGAAGAGTACCAGAAGGAGATTGAGAAGTGCAAGAGGAAGCTCAGAGGTTTAATCGCTGAGAAGAACTGTGCACCCATCATGGTCCGCCTCGCGTAAGTAACTTTACCGTTTTTCAGCGTGCGTGTTGTTTCTTTTCTCTCAGTTATATATATATGTGGTGTGGTATTTATTTTCTCGTGCCTGATTTTGAACTGCAGATGGCACTCTGCTGGAACATTCGATTGCGCCTCGAGGACTGGTGGTCCCTTCGGAACAATGAGGTTTGACGATGAGCTAGCTCATGGAGCCAACAATGGTCTCCACATTGCTCTTAGGCTGTTGGAGCCTATCAGGGAGCAGTTCCCTACCATCTCCCATGCTGATTTCCATCAGGTTCTTGCTTTTACCTCTTTGGTCAGTGGTGATTTTTCTCGAGGATTTGGATTCTAATTTACCATGTGCTTTTTTATTGTGTGTAATTCATCTTTCAGCTTGCTGGTGTTGTGGCCGTTGAAGTCACTGGTGGACCTGAAATTCCTTTCCACCCTGGAAGAGAGGTCAGTCATGTTTTGCGAGATTGTAGGAAATACTCTTGAGGCTTGATTTGCGTATTACTAACATTCATATCTTGGTTTCAGGACAAGCCCCAGCCACCTCCAGAGGGTCGTCTTCCTGATGCCACCAAGGGCTGTGACCACTTGAGGCAGGTCTTCTTAAAGCAGATGGGTTTAACTGACCAGGACATCGTCGCTTTGTCTGGTGCCCACACTCTGGTTCGTATATCACACTCCCGAACACTTGTCTTTTTTTTGTTTTGTTGTTTCGGAATTACAAGTTCTGATGAATGATTGCATTACGCAGGGAAGATGCCACAAGGATAGGTCTGGTTTCGAAGGTGCTTGGACTTCAAACCCTCTCATCTTCGACAACTCTTACTTCAAGTGAGTATCCACAAGTTTACAGTCTTGTAGGGTTTTGATTCATCCAGGATTCAATGCTGATATGTTTGTTAACTGAATAATCAGGGAACTCTTGAGCGGTGAGAAGGAAGGTCTTCTTCAGCTTCCTTCCGACAAGGCTCTATTGGACGATCCCGTTTTCCGTCCTCTTGTTGAGAAATACGCTGCTGTATGCATATCCTTTTCTCTCTAAAACTTTTTATCTTTTCTTTGAGCTGGTTTTAGAGACCTAATGTTGGGTTTGTCACAATTTCAAACAGGACGAGGAAGCATTTTTCGCTGATTACGCTGAGGCCCACTTGAAGCTTTCTGAGCTCGGGTACTTATTCTGAAACTCTGAATTCGAGTCTGAGTAGATGTAAACAGAATAGTATTATGATTCTAAATTTGAATCATTGGTTGCAGGTTTGCTGATGCGTAAGCTGCGTCATTCCTTGTGTGATCCCCCTCGACACTCATGGCTGCTTTTGGGTTGGTGGAGGGTTTTGCATTCCGTTTGAACTTTTGTCATTTGATTTGCTTAATGTGTACTCTCGACGGATCTGCGTAGCTTGTTTTTTTGGGTGGTATTGTGAGTTTGTCGCAGTTATGTTGCTCTTTTGCTATGCTCAGACATTTTAATAAATTAATAACTCTTCACTATTAAATCTCTTGCGCCGTGGTTGTTAACCTCTTTGTTTGTCATCTTCTTAACCTGCCCATAAACTTTTATAACGTGGCCATGTCAAGCAAATTAGCAAACCATTTAAAAGTTTTAAACAAATGCCTTCGGTATGGGAATATTCAGAGAATCATAGTAATATGCCATTGCGTTTCTGTTTACGGTGTACTATAGTAAATGAAATTTCGGTTCCGGATTGCTACTATCGTTTATGGGCTTTTCCGCTTGGATATAAAAGAATTTAGATTGTGGTAAATTGCTTTTTGATGGACGGACCCCTAAAGAGGGACATTTAACTCCGTTTAGTTGCTTTTGTTTCTAACTAAAGTTTTTTCTTTATCTTTAAACTACTTTTATGATATCTTTGGGAAAAAAACTGTTATTCCATTTGTTTTTCATTAATAATTGTCAGACCTTACATCTTATATTCTCTCCAAATCATGGACAAAAAAAAAACTTTCATCTTTGGAGTTCCCAGCTAGCCAAGCTAGTTTACCCGGTTGGACTACTCTTGCGGATTGCTATTTGGATCTTGAAATGTCCCAACTGCCGAATATAACTGACTGGTCTACGTTGGAATCAGGTTGTGACATTAACTAATTGGAACTAAATTCTTGTGTTTGAATGTTGTTTTTTTGTTCCAGTGCGATCCAAAACGAATTTTAGAAAGAATTTTCTTATGCGTATATTAGGAAAATATGTGATTGGAGCGACAAAGAGAGAAATGTAATGGTAGAGTAGCTTTTTTAGAAACACATTCACACCGTGTAGAGTTCGAAGCTGTTCTGCCTTTGTGTGGGAAATTGGCTGTAATATTAGTGAATTCCTCTTTCAATACCGTGTGGGTCTCTTCTCTTTTAGTCTCAAAAGAAGTTCAAAGCAATTATGGCTTCAAAAGAAAAAAACACACACACACTATCATATTGAAAACAAAAAGAATTTAGCTGTACTAGTTTGTGTAAGGTAAGACAAATTAAGCAATTCTTTAGAGAATACTGTATCGTATAGATAAAGCCAATATAAGTAATAATTACGATAGTTGTGGATTTGACAATATTTTGAATAATTTGACGAGTTTTGAAAAATCATTCATTGAAATATCAACAAGTTTTTTGTTGCTATTTGGTAATTTTCAAAGGTTATAGCAGCCAATCTGAAAGACTACGTGATTTTGGTGTGTTTGTTGATAGTTTCAACTGATCAATAATTTCATTAACGAATATTGGATTCGATATATGTTAATGTTAGTTATGATAAATGTCAAATTATGTAGTTAAGTATAATCAATAATTGGAAATATCAAGTTGTATATGTACTTTACTTTGTTCATTCACATAGGTAAAGTATATAAACAACTTGTTGATAAGACCAAATCTAACTACATACTATTGACATTTACATCATATCCAATATAAGAAACATATACGAGAGTGTCTACAATTGTTCGTTGTAACATTTCTAGCCAATCTTATATTGAAGTCCTTCTGGTTTGTTAATAAACCTCCTAGAGTCTTACTAAAAACGTTATTATTTTCACGGTTCGTAAACTATTTTCGTACACAAAGAGGAAATTTCAAAGACATGCATCGTTGAAATCATAGTCAATGAGTCAAACGTATCATTTATGTGGTGCGCAAGAAACATAGTTATAACTTAGGTAATTAGGTTACATCACTAACAATTAGATGTCACGATTAAATTTTGGTCTATAGTCAGTCCCTTGGGGTTGACATGGCTTATGGACACTTGGCAACCTCTATGTATTTCCCTTTCCTAAAGGGTATCATCACTTATAGATTCTACAATCGTATTGATTCTTGAGAGACCAAGTAGTATGACCCCCATAATAATACCATAATCAGTGTATAAATATATAGTATATATAGTTGAGTATTAGTAACAAATAGTAATATTTTTTAGAAAACACGTACGTATAGGCCCGAAAGAATTTGTTTAATCATTCCAGCCTAGTAGAGTCTTATTGATAATTTTCCAGAACGATCTGATATAATTTAAATGGCACGAGAGTTGTCGAAACAAAATAAAGAAAGCACAAGAAAATGATTGGTGAAAAAGTTATTGATGATTTGATCGGGTGATGATGATGATAAACTTGCACTTATAGCATTTATTGAGCCCCAATCAAACTACCCTAGTGTACACGATCCAAAAGACAATCTTTGACCAATTAATGAATGAATCCGAATAAGATACACATCACTTTTTCAGAATTAATATTCTAAAGTGGTACTTCAAATATTGTCCCACTAAACGAAAGACGTTAAAAATAGTTTCCACTCAAAAACTTATCATAAAATCGATGTTTATACAAAATGTTATATGTCTAGTGTCTTTAGTCATAAGTACCTAATGTGCGTCGATATACGTATGATGCGATATATAATTTTATCCCCCTGAAGTGTCAAAAGACTCAAATTCGAATGATATATCCAGAAGACGTACCCTACATGCAAAATACCGACATATCCACCAAGCACACTAGAAGACAAAGCGATCGGATTTAGTTTTACCCCTTTTGGTTATCTTCTTTTATAATTTTCACTTTTTAGTTTTATCGTGAATTCACCAACATTACTATTTACTTTTTCTTAAAAATATTCACCATTTCCACTCTAATATTAAGTCTGTTAAATTTCGTTATTCTAAAAAGAAAACAGTTCGTATTGTTTTTCAAACATTATCGCAAAAGTTTGAAAATAAAATCTAATCATTTTCAAAAAGGATTAGTTGAGACTTGAGAGTACGTATAGTCGAGAGATAGCTAGCAAGCTGTTGGAGGTGGAAGCAGGAGCACACCCAATAACTAGCGATCCCACATGACTATACGTGTCATTCTTCTATTTATTTAATTACCATTTTTTCTTATTAATGTTGGTGAAGAACTATTGAATAAATTGATGTTTTGGGACCGCTAAGTACCAAGCCTCGATCCACTATATGTTTTCTTAATGACTCTTAAGTCTTCAGAAAGTTCTCATTTTATACTACACTCTTATTGAGATTTGGAAAATAAAGGTATTCATAAGAGTCTAGTGTTTTTGGATTTTTCATATGTATACCGCCACTTCGAAAGATAAGTCGTTCAAGTAGAAAGTCTTAGGAAGATACGCATAACTAAATTACAAAGGAGTTCCAAGAATATTGGTTAATACAAACAAAATACGTTTCAGCATAAATTAGGCAACCTAAAAAATCACGTGGTGTATTTCACTAATTACTTAAGTAGGAGTACGACCTGCAAGTCACCGGTAAATTCTCAACAAAAAAACCTTTACTGCAACATGTTTTAATTTTTTATTATTATTGTACTCTAAAATATAGATCAAGCTATACATTTAGTCTACTTGAAACTTTACCTAACTTAAAGGAGAAGAAAATAAGAAACATCCAGTGTTTTGGAGTCGCTTAGTGAAATCTTCATAAGCAGAAACTGTACTCTAGAATCTAGAGGTTAAGAGTAAAAGACCCGTACATTAATAACCAATCAATGCGAGCTATTATGGACTTTTATAAAAGACTGATATATTGTAATATAAGAGCATTGGAGAAAAATCAAGAGGAGAAGAAATTAGTTGTGCCAAAGTCAAGCAACCGTTGAAACTTGAAAGCGTGGAAAGAATTTAGGAGCCACCGCAATGTGGAAACATATACATGTTTCATCACCAAAAAAAATATGGCGTCATTTATGATGTCAGGTAGTCATCTCACTTTGTCTATATATAGACATATCTACCAAAAAGCACTTCACCCTCAACACACTTTGATAATGCTCGATATGGAGATTAAGTGTGACGCTTCTGCCGCTATCGTCTCTGCTTCTCCAACGTCTTCTCCTCCTCTACCACAGCTTTCACCACGTTTGGTTCTTAGCCCATGCGCCGCTTGCAAAATCTTGAGGCGGCGTTGCGGAGATAAATGCGTTTTGGCGCCGTACTTCCCTCCAACGGAGCCAGCTAAGTTCACCATCGCCCACCGTGTGTTTGGAGCCAGCAACATCATTAAGCTCTTACAGGTAATTGCTAGTTATGTACTGGTGTAATAATTATAATATCTTCGAATACTAAAACTGTAAATGTGAATGCTGTCTTTATTCTAATGAGGTTCTAGTGAAATGGTTGTTTAGAAAAAATGGGTTCATCGGTCATGTGAGAATTAGATCTTTTTTTTTTTTTTTTTTTTTTTTTTTTTGAATTAGATCTTAATTGTTCTGTAATGTTGATATTAACTTCAGACGCACATTTTAGCCCAAAAAAAAACCTTCAGACGCACACATGTTCAACCTCCCTAACCTTTTTTTCTTTCTTAATTAAAATAAAATTCTAACCTTCCCCAATATATATACATAAATAAATAAATGATTTATTTGTCCTTGTCAACATTTTCGTTTTCATGCACATTTGAAAAAGTCTTGTATAATAATAGCCTCTTGGTCAAATATCAATACGCAAAGTATTAGCTTATCATCGCTCTCTCTTCATTCTTTAGCCTTAATCACTTTCTTCCCCGTTATATAATTACTTATGACATGTATTTTCTCAGGAACTTCCCGAATCACAGAGAACTGATGCGGTAAACAGTATGGTGTACGAAGCCGGAGCTAGAATTAGAGACCCGATCTATGGATGTGCGGGTGCCATATACAATCTACAAAGACAAGTGAGTGAACTGCAAGCACAGCTAGCAAAATCTCAAGTGGAGATAGTGAGTATGCAGTTACAAAGATCAAATCTACTAGAATTGATTCACAACATGGACCAACCAAACCAAGAGCAACATAATATGTCCTTCGACAGCTCCTTGGAAATTGTGATGAGTTCATTAACAGCCCTGACGAAGAGAGCATTGATTTTGGATTCCTTGAAGACAACAAGTACTCCAACACCAAGGCCTCAATGCTGTGGTGTGATCCTCTTTGGATATGATATTAACTAGTTATGATATTAACTATTCACTTCACTTTAAAGCCCTTCAGTTAAGTTACTCAGGGTTAGTTAGCAAACTTAGTATATACACATGATATTAGAGACACACTCAATGTAATAAATGTATGTTGAATTTATTGGAAATTTTAATATGTCAAATGGTTCTACTATTGAAAAATATGAGCCAAATCAGGCCCATTTATTATTAGGTTTCTTCCAACAATCTCCTACTTCTCTTCTGATCAAATAGTGAAGAATATGGATAGGGATGTTAATGCGGGTAAAAATAACCCAGCCCAGCCCAACCCACAAATAACCCAACCCAATTTATACCCAACTCTTGTAAACCCATAAACATCAAAGTTAAAATTTAACCCATAAAAATAACCCAATTGTGTATAGGTTTATCCATGGGTATCCAAATTACTACTTTATTTGTTTTAAAAAGATCATGTAAAATATTAATATCATTAATATGAGATATTTTTCCGATTTTGGCGGGAAAACTCGGGTTTCCAGTTTTGGTGGGAAAACTCGGTTTTCCGGTTTTGGCGGAAAACTCGGTTTTCTGGCTTTGGCGGGAAAATTCGGTTTTCGGGTTTTGGTGGGAAAACTCGGTTTTCGGGTTTTGACAGTAAAACTTGGTTTTCCGGTTTTGACGAGAAAACTTGGTTCTCCGGTTTTGGCCAGAAAAAGTTTTGGCCGGAAAAACGAGTTTTGGCGGAAAAATCCGGATTTCTGATTTTGGCGGGAAACCCGGGTTTCTGGTTTTGGCGGGACTCGTTTTTTCCGTTTTGGCGGGAAAACCCAGATTTCGGGTTTTGGCGGGAAAACCCGGATTTCGGGTTTTGGCGAGAAAATCGGGTTTCCGGGTTTTGGCGGGAAAATCTGGTTTTGGCGGGAAACCCCGGTTTTCCGATTTTGGCGGGAAACCCCGGTTTTCCGAACCCCGGACCCCGGATCCCGGATCCCGGGATCCGGGACCCCGGACCCCGGGACCGGGACCCCGGACCCCGGACCTTGGACCCCGGGACCCGGGACCCCGGGACCCCGCACCCCGGACCCCGGGACCCCGCACCCCGGGACCCCGGGCCCCGGAACCCCGGGACCCCGGAACCCCGGGACCCCGGAACCCCGGGACCCCGGAACCCCAGAACTCCGGAACCGCACCCCAACCCCGGAACCCCGGAACCCGACCCCAGAACCCCGGAACCCCGGACCCCGGGTGATACGTCCTGAGATTGGACAGGATCACTCAAACGGACTTAGGGGATATGAACTCGCCAAAAGGGAGAACTGATGGGATGAACGGTGACACAAAGGGTTGCGGAAGGCCCAATGATACTACCAAAGATGAACTCCGAAGAGAACTAATGGATTAACGGTGACACAAAGGGTTGCGGAATGACCCAATGATACTACCAGAGGTGCTTGATTGTCGCCTGATATGACTCACAGGTCCGACAAGGAAGCAAACTCGATCTGTTGCCGGATGTGACGCACCGGTCCAACGAGAAAGAGAGAGTTACTTGGAGCTAACCACACCAAGAACAAGAAAAATGAGATACCCTCTCAAGGTTCCAAAAATAATCACTCAAAAGCTTTTTTATTTCATTGATCAAATAGCCTTTATATAATAGGCAAAGCATACAAAAATTTATTCAAAACCTAGAAACTTGTAAACTAATAAATACTAGATTTTGACCCGCACGTCCGTGCGGGTGTATTTCTTTATATAAATATGTTGTTTTAATGTTAATATTAGAGTTACGAAAAAACGAATCCAAAAAATAGAATCGACCCCGATCCAAAAAGAAGTACCAAATCCGAACCGACATTGATTAAATATCAAATTTTGGTATTTAGAAAAATGAAACAGAATCCGATCTAAACCAAAGTATTCCGGATATCTAAATGTATTGCAAATAGATTTATATACTTATATATTATTTTTTAGATTTAAGGTATATAAAAACATCCAGAATATATATGGTACTTTTAAGTTGGTTTAAATAATTGAAAATATATATATAAATAGTCAACTGTAAATATCTAAAATAGCTGAAGTATACTCAAAACACCAAAAATACTTAAAATAATTATTGATTCTCTATCAAAATATTTAAATTAAACTAATCTATATGTTAAGTTCAGGTATTCTAACATATGCTATTCAAATTTATATGTAATATATTATTTTGTTTATATATTTACGAAATTTAAAGTATATAATGAATTTTAAAATAATTTAAATTGGTTATCCAAACCTGAACAAACCCGCAAAGATCCGAATCGAATCCGAACCAAAATTTAGTAATATCCGAATGAGACTGAAATCTTTGACCCTGAAAATCTGAAACTCAAACATACCCAAACCAAACCCGAGTGGGTCCCCGAACGTCCACCCCTAATTCACAATCTGTTTTTTTTTTCCTTTAAAAGCATATCAAACATATAATTAATAGCATTTTATATGTATTATCGCATAAATAATCACATCTATAATTATATTTTTAAATGTGAAATATAAAAATCATAATTTAATTTGGTATATAAAATTTGACTTTGTATTGTATTTTTCTTATATATATTAAAAACATGTTTTAATAATGGTTATTGGAAATTTTTTAGTAAATTGTTTTCTGAATATATGTATATTTTAAATCAATTTTTGATATAAATCGACTTTAAATTATTATTTTAATTTAAAATATGTATATAAGTAAAAAAAAGTTATGATTATTTTAGAGAAATGATATATTTAGATAATTAGAGCTCATTTTCATATATTTTAAAGTTACACAAATAGGTAGTTTCTTATATATAGTAGATTTCCAATTTTTACTAATAACATAAATACATATTTTGCTTAATATACTGCTATTTATGTTTCCAAATAACATTATATTCTTATTATATTGTTATTTATGTTTTCAAACAAACTTGCTTTTTTAACTGCTATCTAAATTTCCAAACAAACATCCTTTTAAAATTGTTATTCATGTTTCTAAACAAACATAATTTATACTTTAGTGTTAATAATATATATATATATATATATATATTGGATCAAATTGTGAGGTTAAATATTTATACAATAGGGTTTTTAAATGTAATCAATTAACATTGTATTTATTGGTTTTATTAGTGCAGAATAAATTTAATCGGGGGTTGCTGTGGAGAATGACGTATTTTTGGGTTCATTTAGGTTTAGTTTCATATTAAATCAGAGAAGGGGACGTCAATTCAAGGCCCATTCGATTTAGTGTCCATTTAAATTGGTACAAAGGGAACATTAATGCAGTGGCATTCCTTTGTAATATTTGTGTAACTTTAAGGGGTAAATTCATTTGTACTTCCCCTTTAATAGTTTAGATTGTAGACTTGACTAAAGACCAAGACCAAAGACCAAAGACCAAAGACCAAAGACCAAAGACCAAAGACCAAAGACTTTTGACTGAACTTGGGAAATTGTGCTCGCGAAACTCATCAGCTGGTCGCGCTCTTTTGCATGATCGACGGTCTCTGAATTGCCGTCAGATTGATATATTATTCGACCATGGCTTGCATTTTCTTATTGGGCCTTTCTTTCTTTGGGCTGAAATATGTTTATAAACATATTTTTCATAAAATCATCAAGCCCATCTCGTTTGATCCAAACACACAAGTCAAGTTTTCTCGATTTGTTTCTGCTGCTGATTTAGGGCACATCACCGGGACCCCGGGACCCCGAACCCGAACCCTGAAACCCCGAACCCCTCTGTTTTCCGGTTTTGGCGGGAAATCCGGTTTCCGGTTTTGACGGAAAACTTGGTTTTCGGGTTTCGGTGGAAAAACCCGGGTTTTCGATTTTTACGGAAAAATTTGATTTTTAGTTTTGGCGGGAAAAACTTGGTTTCCCGTTTTTGGCGATAAAACTCGGTTTTCGAGTTTTGGCGAGAAAACTCGATTTTCCGATTTTGGTTGAAAAACATGTGTTTTAATTTGTCGGAAACTTTTTTTGTTTTTGACAGAAAAAAATTTTTGCAAATTTTTTTATTTAATTAAAATAGTGGAAAATATAATCCTTTTATTTATTATATATGAAAACCCATGGGTACCCATTACCCTTTTGTTTTACCCACTATGAATATGAGTTTTTAAAATTTATACCCATGATTGATCTAATAAATTTTGGTAGGGTAAAAACCCAACCCAATATTAGTGGGTTTGGATAAACCCATGGGCAATCACCCATGTTAACGTCCCTAAATATGGGCCATATTTTTGCCCATTTATTACCGGGACCGTCTTTGTTACAAATTACAATGCTCTTCTTCCGATTAAACAGAAAAGACTTCACCGCGCTTTGGTGTCTCTCGGCAAAAGGCACGTTGACAGTTGACTTCGTACTGGCTCTCTCGTGTAACCGCCGCCGATCATCTTATCCGTAGGTTACTTAGCCTCCTCTCTCTCTCTCTCTCTCTTTTGGTTCTAATTAGATTTTATTTTTTCTACGTTCGATATGCCTAAGAAACATGTGTGCTAGACTTTCCTTATTTCATCTCGAAATCTGAACAACCTCAGCAAAAGTTTTATCGAAGTTTCGATTGCTTCACTGATAATGTGGTATGAATATGAATGTTTGACTTTGTTGATTTTCTGTTGGTAGATAAAAGAAAAAAGCTCACGCTGATCATCATCATAAAGTGGCAAGTAAAATCCGAAGATGGATGCTTCATCTGGATCCAGTGATCGTTCTGTTGGCAGAAGCAGTAAGCAACCAAATTGGTGAGTTGAATCTTGAGGAAAGCAACGCTAATAGTGTTCCAGTCAACCACGGTGGACCGTCTTCGGCATCACCTGGAGAAGAAGCAATACCTCGAAAAGCAGATCTCAACTTGGAGAATTTCACGGTGGACGAGTCGACTTGTTGCAGTGCCGAGATCAGAGCCTCTTTCTATCCAAAGTTTGAGAACGAAAAGACTGACCAAGAGGTGGTTTAGTTCCCTTTCGTTTTTGTGGCACTGATTTTTTTTTTTTTTTTTTTTTAACAATTTTGCTTTGTTTTCATGTTGCGTTTTATCTTGCTTTTCTGGCAGATAAGGACACGGATGATTGAGATGGTGTCTAAAGGGTTGGCAACGCTGGAGGTATGGTTTTAACTGCAACATAGTGCAATGACAAATCTGAAGTTGTAACTGTCTAAGCACCTTTTTCTAATAAACATGTTTTACAGGTATCTCTAAAGCATTCAGGCTCTCTCTTTATGTACGCTGGTCATGTGGGTGGAGCATATGCAAAGAACAGTTATGGTAACATGTAAGCTTATTTATTCCTTAGCTTTAGTTTTCCCCTCCTTTTTTTTTTCTGTATTCCTTTCTTTATCCATGTGAGTATTTCAAATGAATAAAACCGATACTCAAGCGTTAGATTTTGTTTGTGCCTTTTCATACATTTCACTTACAGTACGGAATCTCCATCTTAGTTTTATAAATTAGTTATGTCCGACGAAATTTCTTATGCTATGTTAATTGCTTGCTGATGGTATTGCTGTCGTCTGCAGTTAGACGTTGTAGTGGAGATAGATTTTGAAAACTTTTTTGATGAAGGAAATTCATTTTACTACTCTTTTCTTTCTACTGCTGTTCTGTGGATTTTTTCTGGTGCTTGCAAGATGAGATAGAGTTCTAAAAGGTTATTATCTCATAAGTCATATGATAACTACAATGCTTCGTTTTGCAGTTTTACTGCAGTTGGTGTCTTTGTTCTTTCTCGGATGTTTAGGGAGGCTTGGGGAACTCAGGCGTTAAAGAAGGAAGCAGAGTTTAATGATTTTCTTGAGGTATTTCCACGGCAAAACGTTTAAGGAATCAAAAGTTTTAAATGCTCGAGGCTTAGTCAATTGCCAGAAAAAAAAGATAGCTCATAATGTCATTTCTGTCAGAAAAATCGCATGTGTGTATCTATGGAACTGGTAACAGCTGTTCTTGGAGATCATGGTCAACGTCCACTGGATGATTTTGGTGAAGTTTTTTCTTTCTTAGAAGTTCTAGAGTCATTGCCTTTCATAATGTACTTATGCCGTATTTGTAGAAGTTGAGTAGGCCTGCTAAAGTCGTCTAACTAATAAAATGTTGATTTGCATCTCGCAGTGGTAGTGACGGCTGTTACCGAGTTAGGTAATGGTAAGCCCAAGTTCTATTCAACCTCCGAAATAATTGCATTTTGCCGGATTTGGCGTCTGCCAACAAATCACGTTTGGCTGTTTTCCACAAGGTAACTTCAAGCCTTTCAAAACATTGCTGTTATCTTCTTCCTTTGTGATGTTGGTCTTCATTGTCACTTTATCCAGGACCTTAGTTGTTTTAAATAGAATTGTTGTGAAGACAGAGCTTGAAATACATTTAGCTAAGGATATTTTATTCCAAGGGTTTAGTGTTCCTCTAGTTGGCTCTGTGATATCTGTTTGATACTTTGATGCATGTACTAGCCTCACTCCATGAAACTCAAACACTAGAGATTTGTGGTTGTGCTAGTATTAGACATATGTTTGGTTGCAACACTGTTGTAAGAATTTTTATTAAAGTACTAACAGTGACGGTTGCGTGTATTTTGTCAAAAAATCTGAAGGAAATCGGTGACCTCTTTTTTTGCCGCATTTGATGCACTATGTGAAGAAGGGATAGCAACCTCAGTCTGTAGAGCTCTTGATGAAGTAGCTGATATATCGGTCCCAGGTAATGTTTTAACTTTCTGTAGTCAGTTTTTTTTTCTTTTGTGAGATTTCATATTAGTTTTTCAAGGAATTTAAAACGAACAAACTTTTGGATGAAAATAAGCAGGCTCCAAGGACCATGTGAAGGTCCAGGGTGAGATATTAGAGGGTCTTGTGGCGCGTATCGTGAGCAGTGGGAGTGCCAGAGATATGGAAGATGTCTTGAGAGATCATCCTCCACCACCCTGTGATGGAGGTGCATTACCTTATCCACGTTGGTTTCGTAACATTCCACTCTATCAAGTCCACATAGATTTACAGTTTTCCGCTTTCTTGTTTTTTAATTTATTCAAAATTTCAGCTAATCTTGATTTGGGACTCAGTTTAAGAGAGATATGTGCTGCCCATCGATCTAGCGAGCAACAGGTTCGAAAATAATTGAAAGAACAGAAGTTTCATGACGTTGAATTTTTTCTGTCTTCTTTAAGTAAAGGTTTCTCACTCTAGAGGGGCTCTTTCCTTTTCTTCTTGGTGCTGTAGCAAATAAGGGAACTTTTAAAGAGTGTTGGTCGAAGCTTTTGCCCCAATAACTTGGATTGGTTTGGAGATGAATCTGTAGATTGTTATCCTAAAAATGCAGACAAATCTGTAGTAACAAAATTCCTGGAATCTCAGCCTGCAGATTATTCGACTAGTAAATTACAGGTAACTTGAGCTCTGTTGAATTTTGCATGTGGAGTTTAATTTTCAGAAACGATTGATTATATATATCTTTCACTTGAAATGTTTTTTTCACGTGGTTAGTATTTTAACAGTTTCTATTCTTTATGTGCTTTTGATGAGCAACCAAATATTTGCATGAATAGGAAATGGTACGCTTGATAAAGAATAGACGTCTTCCAGCCGCATTCAAGTGCTACCATAATTTTCATCGAGCTAATGACGTATCACCTGACAACCTATTTTATAAATTGGTTGTCCATGTGCGCAGTGATTCAGCATTTAGGCGTTACCAGAAAGAGATGAGGTTATATTTAAAGCCTTCCTGATTACTTATGTCTTTCTGTTTGATCAAACTAAGAAAATATTGGTTTCTTTTTAGTCAACCATTCAGTTACCTTGTTTCAGGGTCATGCCTGGCTTGTGGCCTTTATATCGAGGTAAATATATTATTTGTTGGTTATTCTTTATCTTTGTTCTTAAAGACAATAACGATTCTGATTAATTTACTAGATTTAGTACTTGGTCTCTACTTGCTTTAGTTCCTAGCATTTGTTAAAAGGAACTTTGCAAGGAAGTTAAAATTTTCAAAACTAGTCAGATTGGTTTGTTGTGGTAGACACATTGGTCTCGCTAAACAGAATAATTCGACATATCAATAGAGACCATTACCATCTGTTCTTTCCTTATATTAGTTAGTGATTCTCTTCTGCGTTTCTCTTTTTTTTTTCAGGTTTCTTTGTTGATATTAATTTGTTCAAGTCAAACAAAGGGAGAGATCCGATGACTCTGAAAAGCCTTGATAATACGGTCAAAGATGCCGGTGAAAAAGGAAAGGATGGTTTGGATGATGATGATGCTAACTTAATGATCAAACTCAAGTTTCTCACGTACAAGGTATGTTTTTCTCAAGAAGTTCTTCTAGCTAGAGGCATTTTTGTTTGGTTGCACTTTTCTACGTCTTTCTCAGCATTGTTATCGTAATGCTGGACATGTCTTCAATTCTTTGACAGTTGAGAACCTTTCTGATCCGCAATTACTTACCAATTCTGTTTAAGGAGGGGCCAGCAGCTTATAAAGCCTCCTACCTTGGGTGAGCTACTTTCTCCCTTTGCATATAGAGACTGATGAACATGCGTTGAGTTGTGAATCAAAATGGGGAGGCTACTTGTAGCCTGTTTATTATGTTATTGATTGTGTATCTAAAAGGAAGGAGCAGCGTGGTTGAGACATCGGGGATTCTTGATATTGTCAAACTGTATATTTGATTTTTATTTAAAACTATTATTGTTGTTTCTGTATCCAGGCAAATGAATAGATGGGGTACTTCGGTTGGAAAGCAGAAGGAACTGTCCAAGATGCTTGATGAATGGTACCAGAATCACTTTACAGATCTATACCAGAATCAATTTCCTGACCAAACGTCTAACCTACTGCCTAGTGCCTTTCGTTCAATGTTTTTCCGCGTTTTGAATGTTGATTAAAACCCTCGCAACAAGGTTCAGGGCTGCTCATCTTTTCATTCAACATCTTTTCATCTATTTTCAATGCTCAGGGCTGCTCACATAATAAGAAAACGTGGGAATAATCAGCTATCTTCATCAGTATATCTAAGCGAAGCTGAGCCATTCCTGAAGCAGTACGCGGAACGGAGCCCAGAGAATCAGGTTTTGATAGGGTCTGCTGGGAATATAGTGAGAGCTGAGGACTTTTTGGCCATTGTTGACGGTGATCTTGATGAAGAAGGCGATCTTGTGAAGAAAGAGAAAGTGACACCAGCTACTCCTGAGCCAGCTATGCAAGATGCTGTTCAGAAGAATGAGGGGTTAATTGTATTCTTTCCAGGTATTCCTTTTTTCATATATTCTGGTTGCATGTTCTCATTTCATTTTGTGACAGTATATTTTTTAGATTCCGTTTTCTTTAAGATTCCTCTCTTTCCCTCTGATTTCTGCAATTTTCAATGTGTTCTCAGGAATTCCAGGAAGCGCTAAATCTGCTCTTTGTAAGGAGTTATTGAACGCCCCAGGTGGCTTAGGGGATGATCGGCCAGTGCATAGTCTGATGGGTGATCTTGTCAAAGGTATTTAAAAATGTAGGATCTTGCCGAAACTGTTCTGGCCTGTCAATTTTGCTAGCCACCTCATGAAGTATTCTACATGCTGGACAGGAAAATATTGGCCAAAGGTTGCTGATGAACATCGTAAAAAGCCACAATCAATTATGTTGGCTGACAAAAATGCCCCAAATGAAGACGTCTGGAGACAGGTATTTAATCATGTGCACCCTCTCCTTGTAAGCTAGCATTTCGGGTCATCTCTACCTATGAGTCTTTGCTTATTATCGAGTAGATTCATAAAACAGACATTGCAAATATTGTCATGGTCAGTTGCTTTTCTTGCCTATTGGCCACTAAGGTTACTTTTGAGAGACCACAATACTGTTACTTTGTTTACTAAAAAAAGATTCTTTGATATAAATGTAACCTGCCTTTAATATATGTACATGGGTAGGTTGTATTGTGGAAGTCTTGTTATCTTTTTTAGTCATATCAAAATTAAGTCGGTGACCTGATATCTTTCCTCTTTCTGTGTGTCTTAAAATGTCTGGTTTTAGTATATGATTATTTGTTTTCGTATTAGATTGAAGTCATGTGCCGGAAAACTAAGGTTACTGCGGTTCCAGTCGTTACTGATTCCGAAGGTATGTAACTACGCATCCATTGTTTAATGATTTTCGGCTTTGGCTCATCTTATGTACTCGCTGCAATTGTTGTTTTACATTATTTTTATGGCCCCTTGTGAATGCACAGGAACCGAGTCAAATCCATATTCACTTGATGCCTTGGCTGTTTTCATGTTCCGTGTACTTCAAAGAGTTGATCATCCGGTATGCAACTCCATCTATAACACAGTCCATCATCCAACTTTTACTACATCACTGTATTGCTTGACGAGCTATTGTTTCTTTCATATGAAATGAATCTTGTCAGGGGAATCTCGACAAGACATCTGCGAATGCAGGCAATGTGCTATTGATGTTTTACCACCTTTATGAGGGAAAGGTATTATCACATACGCCTAACTGTTCTTTAAGCAAAATCCATGATTGGATCTCAAAATTTATTTTGAACTGTCCCTTAAACTTTCAGAATCGCGAAGAATTTGAAGGTGAATTGATTGAGCGCTTTGGCTCCCTCGTCAAGATGCCACTGTTTAGATCAGACAGGTATATATTTTTGTACAGTACACGAGAGACATATCCATTTGGTTGCTAAACCAGTTAATTAACTTCTCTGTGTGCATATTAAAGGAGTCCTTTACCTGATCCTGTTAAATCGATTCTTGAGGAGGGCATTGACTTGTTCCAGCTCCACAGGAGAAGGCATGGGAGGTGGGTAGTAGTCAACACTGCCATTTTCATGAGAAGTTGAATTATATAAAACCTAAAGGATTTTGTGAAAACCAGTAACAAAGCATTTTGGAACAACCGTCTGCATAGACAGTAACAAATGCAATGACAATTTAACAAAAAGTGATGAGGAAGACATCAAAAGCATTAATGTTTGCTTACTCTGCATTCATGTTTCAAGAGATACCTTACGAATAAGTGTGGTCACAGACGTTTTAATTTCTTGTTGTTACAGTCTTTTTTTTTTTTGCTTTTTTAGCTTTGGTTTGTCCGTTTGCTGACCTTTTGTTTCCTTCATATGCTTCTTGCTCTAGACTTGAGTCGGCAAAAGGAACATACGCAGCGGAATGGTCTAAATGGGAGGAACAGCTGCGCAATACTTTAGCTGCAAATTCGGAGTATTTCAATTCTGTTCAGGTAATACATCCTTTTGTCATTGATGGCTCGAATCGAATTCCATGCTTGGTATTGTAAGGGCTTAGTACAGGATACAAGAGTATAAGGAAGACTTGGATGTGGATATGATGTCTTTGTTTTCTGGTTTGCTCCTTTCAGGTTCCGTTTGAGTCTGCGGTTCAGCAAGTGCGAGAAGAGCTAAAAAGAATCGCAAAGGGTGAATACAAACCACCAAGTTCAGTGAAAACACAACATGGGTCTATTACATTCGCTGCCGTCAACTTGCATGTAACTCAAGTCCAGAGTCTTCTTGAAAAGGTAGCCAACAAGATTTTTGAAGTACCCTTAAAATACATTTCTTCATTTTTTAAAGGTGTTTTGTTCTTATCAGTTGGCCGCATCAAACCCAACAATGAGATCTTTTCTAGAGGGGAAAAAGAAGAGCATAGAGGAAAAACTTGAACGGGCTCACGTGACGCTTGCCCACAAGAGAAGCCACGGAGTAGCAGCTGTAGCCAGATACGGTCAGCATCTAAACAGAGAGGTACCCGTAGAGCTCACCGAGTTCATCTTCAACGACAAGATGGCCGCTTTTACAGCTCATATCGGATCTGTGGACGGAGAGACCGTAGTCTGCAAGAACGAGTGGCCGCATGTTACCTTGTGGACTGCAGAAGGCGTTACGGCCAGAGAAGCCAACGCGTTACCCCAGCTTTACGCAGACGGAAAGGCAAGCCGCATGGTGATAGATCCTCCTGCCTCAGTCTCGGGTCCTCTGGAGTTTTTCTGAATTACTTAGCTTGATATTGCTAGTGTAACCCCCATTAACCATGGCTACCTTATTATAGTGGCCACTAACGTTACAATCAATGAAAGTTTTTGTGACATAGACATTCGTATTTATAGAAATGACATAGTTATCGATGATTAGTATTTAGTAGCTAAACATTGGTTACATAACCTCGATTTAAAGGCGTGGTAGCGACATGTTTCCTCAGGAACTTCCCGAATAACAAAGAACTGATGCGGTAAACAGTATGGTGTATGAAGCCGGAGCTAGAATTAGAGACCCGATCTATGGATGTGCGGGTGCCATATACAATCTACAAAGACAAGTGAGTGAACTGCAAGCACAGCTAGCAAAAGCTCAAGTGGAGATAGTGAGTATGCAGTTACAAAGATCAAATCTACTAGAATTGATTCACAACATGGACCAACCAAACCAAGAGCAACATAATATTTCCTCCGACAGTTCCTTTGGAAATTGTGATGAGTTTAATAGCAGCCCGGATAGTGACGAATCTGGGCCATATCAGGCCCATTTATAACCGGGACCATCTTTGTTACAATGCTCTATTCCGCACCATAACACACTCACTCTCACAAGGCTCCGATTAAAAAAAGACTTCAACCGCGCTTTGAAGTCTCTGCAAAAGACCTCTGACCTCGTACTGAATTCTCTCGTGTAACCGCCGATCTTCTCCTCTTCTCCGTAAGTTACTTTAGTTCTAACTCCTTAGTTAGATATTTTTTTTTTCTTAAGAAACATATGGCTACTTTTCTAATTACAGCAAGTTTATCGAAAATATCATCTCTCAGAAAATCTACACCGTCTAGGGGTTTTGATTGCTTCATTGATAATGCGCCCGCGAATAGATCGATAGTTTGTGGTAATATGAATATGGATTTTCTCTTTTTTTTTTTATTTTTTTTTGTTGGCAGATAAAGGAAAGCTCACGCTGATCATCATAAAGTGGCAAGTAAAAGCCGAAGATGGATGCTGCTCCAGTCAACCAATTGATTGTTGCAGAAGCAGTAAACAACCAATTTGGTGGGCTGAGTCTTGAGGAAACCAACGCTAATAACGTTCCAGTCAACCACAGTGGACCGTCTTTGGCATCAGAAGTCGGTAAAACATCACCTGGAGATGCAGTACCTCAGAACGCAGATCTCAACTTGGAGAATTTCACGGTGGACGAGTCGAGTTGTTGCAGTGCTCAGATCAGAGCCTCTTTCTATCCAAAGTTTGAGAACGAAAAGACTGACCAAGAGGTGTTTTTCTCTTCTCGTTAGTTTGCTCTTGTTTCATGTTACTTGCTTTTGGCAGATAAGGACCAAAATAGTCTTAGACAAAGGGAAAACCACTAATGAATAAAACCAAATCTCAAGCTTTTAGATTTGGTTTGTGCGTTTTGCATACATTTCACTTACAGTAACGTTTCTCCATCCTAGACTAGTTTTATGAATTTTTTAGTCATGTCCAACGTAATTTCTTATGCTTTACTTCTGGATATCAATTGCTCGCTGATGCTATTGGTGTCTTTTTGTATGAAGCAAAATGCATTTTACTACTCTTTTCTTTCTAATGCTGTTCTGTGGATTTTTTTTCTGGTGCTTGCAAGATTAGATAGAGACTACAAGGTTATTATCTCAAGTGACACCAGCTACTCCTGAGCCAGCTGTGCAAGAAGCTGTCCAGAAGAATCAAGGGTTAATTGTATTCTTTCCCGGTACTCCTGAGCCAGCTGTGCATGTTCTATTTCGTTTTCGAGGCAATGTGTTATATTTAACCTATTGATGGTAGTCGTTTTCAGCAATTTCAATGTGTTCTCAGGAACCCCTGGAAATGCTAAATCTTCTCTTGTAAGGAGTTAGTGAACACCCCAGGTGGCTTAGGAGATGATCGGCCAGTGCATACTCTGATGGGTGATCTTGTCAAAGGTATTTAAAAATTGCCAAACTGTTATGGCCTGTCAATTTTGCTATGCCACCTCATGAAATATTCTACATGCTATGGACAGAAAACTATTGGGAAAAGGTTGCTGATGAACTTCGTAAAAAGCCACAATCAATTATGTTGGCTGACAAAAATGCCCGAGATGAAGACGTCTGGAGACAGGTAATTAATCATGTGCATCCTGTTCGTGTAAGCTAGCATTTTCGAGTTCAGCACTACCTATGAGTCCACCGAGAGTGAATTTGACTTATTATCGAGTAGATTCATAAAAGAAACATTGCAACTCAGTTGCTTTTCTTGCCTATTGGCCACTAAGGTTACTTTTGAGAGACCATGACACTGTTACTACTGGTGATACAGATGGTGTATTGTGGAAGTCTTGTTATATCAAAACTAAGTCGCTGACCTGATATATTTGTTTTGGTATTAGATTGAAGACATGTGCCGGAGAAATAGGGTGACTGGGGTTCCAGTCATTTCTGATTCCGAAGGTATGTAACTGTGCATCCATTCTTTCATGATTTTGGCTCATCTTATGTATCCTCTCTGCAATTGCTGGCACAGGAACCGAGTCAAATCCATATTCACTTGATGCCTTGGCTGTTTTCATGTTCCGTGTACTTCATAGAGTTGACCATCCTGTATGCAACTTTGCATCTATAACACAGTCTATCATCCAACTTTCACCACATCGCTGTATTACTTAACAAGCTGTTGTTTCTTTCATATGAAATGAATACTGTCAGAGGAATCTCGACAAGACATCTGCGAAAGTAGGCAATGTGCTATTGATGTTTTACCACCTTTATGAGGGAAAGGTATTTTACCATTACGCCTAACTGATCTGTATGCAAAATCCATGATTGGATCTCTCAAATTTATTTTAACTGTCCCTTGAACTTTCAGAACCGCGAAGAATTTGAAGGTGGATTCATTGAGCGCTTTGGTTCCCTCGTCAAGATGCCACTGTTGAGATCAGACAGGTATGTTTTTTTTGTACAGTGCACGAGAGATGACAAATTTGATATCCATTTTTAACTTTTCTGTGTGCATATTAAAGGAGTCCTTTACCTGATCCTGTTAAATCGATTCTTGAGGAGGGCATCGACTTGTTCCAGCTCCACAGTAGAAGGCATGGGAGGTGGGTAGTAGTCAACACTGCCATTTTCATGAGTTGATTAGCTGAATTATATTTAAACAAAAGTATTTTGTGAAAACCAGTAACAGACCATATTGAAAAACAATGAATATTTAACAAAAAAAAACTGGCGAGGAAGACATCAAAAGCACTCATGTTTTGTTTACTATGTCATTAGATGTACTTGAATCATGTTTCAAGAGATACCTTACGGAATAAGTGTGGTCACAGACGTTCTAATTTCTTGTTGTTAAGGTCTTTTTTTTGGTGCTTTATCTCTTGAGCTTTACTTTGGTTTTTTCTGACCTTTGTTTTCCTTCATATGCTTACTGTAGACTTGAGTCGGCAAAAGGAACATATGCAGCGGAATGGTCTAAATGGGAGAAACAGCTGCGCCATACTTTAGCTGCAAATTCGGAGTATTTCAATTCTGTTCAGGTAATACATCTTCTTGTCATTGATGGCTCGAATTCGATGCTTGGTAAATTTTAACCGCTTACTTTCGCTTAGTACATGATACAAGAGTATAAGGAGACTTGGATGTGGATATGATGTCTTTGTTTTTCTGGTTTGATCCTTTCAGTTTCCGTTTGAGTATGCGGTTCAGCAAGTGCGAGAAGAGCTAAAAAGAATCGCAAAAGGTGAATACAAACCACCAAGTTCAGAGAAAACAAAACATGGGTCTATTACATTCGCTGCCATCAACTTGCATGTAACTCAAGTCCACAGGCTTCTTGAAAAGGTTAGCCGACAAGATTCTTGAATTACCCTTTCTTTCACATAGGTGATAATTTTATACACAGACCATAGAAAACTAAAGGTTGAAAGTTCATAACCTCAAAACGTGAGCCCACATCATTATCATTTGTATGGGCTTCGTTCTTAATGAGTGTTTTCTTCTTATCAGTTGGCCGCATCAAACCCAACAGTGAGATCTTTTTTAGAGTTAAAGAAGGAGAGCATAGAGGAAAAACTTGAACGGGCTCACGTGACGCTTACCCACAAGAGAAGTCACGGAGTAGCTGCTGTAGCCAGATACGGTCAGCATTTAAACAGAGAGGTGCCCGTAGAGCTCACGGAGCTCATCTTCAACGACAAGATGGCTGCTTTTACAGCCCACGTAGGATCCGTGGATGGAGAGACCATAGTATGCAAGAACGAATGGCCACATGTTACGTTGTGGACTACAGAAGGCGTTACTGCCCGAGAAGCCAACACGTTACCCCAGCTTTACGCAGACGGAAAGGCAAGCCGCATGGTGATCGATCCTCCTGCCTCAGTCTCAGGTCCTCTGGAGTTTTTCTGATATTATTTAGCTTGAAATTGCTTGTGTAACACATTAACCATGGCTACCTTATGTCACAATCAATGAAAGCTTTTTGTGACATAAACATTCATATACATGCTACTTTAGTAGCTAAAAACATTGGTTTTCATTGATTTTTAAAGGTGTGTTAGTGACAATTAACCGTCTCTTAGGGGTAATTTGATCGTTTTATAAGTATGGGGATATTATTGGGAACCCCAAACTCAACCTGTGTAGAGTCTTCGGGCTTTTATATAACAAAATTGGGCCCGGAAAAACAAAATTGAGCCGAAATAAATTTATTATTATCAAACTGAAACATTAGGCGCGGAGGGCAGCCGCGAAAATCTAACGAGCCCTAAAACCATTTCGCCTCTCCTCACTGGGGTTTCTCGAGAAGCCTCGATTGCTGCAGCAATGGACTCTGATGCGAGGAGAAATGTTAACATCTCGTCGGCGCAGGATTCTTCCCCTTCTCCCAAGGCATCAAAGTTCTCGGTGTACCGTAACCCTGCTCTCGCCGCCGCTTCCACCGCCAATAGCATCCGTCCCTCCAAATCCGTCCTTTTCTTCATATTCGTCCTCTCGATCGCTTCAGTTTTCTCTCTCGTTTCCTTCACAGCCGGGTATGTACGTGTGCGAGAGCAATCTAGCTTGAAAACTTCGTACTGGAGTGAAGAAAGCATTGCCACTTAGTTGCGTTTGTTTGAGTATTCTGAATCTAGGCTTAGTGCGTTCTGCTCCAGATGTTAGCGCTTAGTGTGTTTTCCTACTAGGCTTATATGCAGATCTAGATCTATTGCGATTATGAAGTGGGACTAATGTTTCGTTTGTTGGTTGCAGGGAGAAACGATTGACCAATGCTTTAACATACGGGAGGATATCTCAAGAGGCAGCTTGTGAGTTTGCATTCCTTTCTCCTTTTATGTAATTTTTGTTTCTCAGTGTATCTGAAATCGACCTATTGTTTTTCAGATGTTACTGTAAAGGCGTGGCAGGGACTGGTGGCTTTGATCTGTATTGGAGCGATGATGGCTTTCTCCAAAGGCGTATCTCTGCACAGAGCTAAGTTTGCTAGTGGAGCAGAGACTAAAGTAACCAAAGATCAGTTTTCTCTAACAAGCCGTCAGCTTGAGCTTCTAGGAATAAAGAAAAAAGATGATCAGGGTGTGACAGAGTCTCCCAAGAGTCGTCCCGCATTGAAACCAACACGGTCGTTGGAGCCGCTTGTCCCAATCCATCAAAATCTTGCTGGCTCAGCGCATAAGTCTAACAGTGCTGGTGATAAGCTGAATTCTCGTATTAGTCCGTTTAGCACTCCGTCCAAACAGATGGGTTCGCCGTCTTTGTATCTTGTCCCTTCTAGTTCGCCAGCTTCTTCCAACCGAGCTTCGTCTGGTCAGGAGAAGGCTGTTTCTAGTCCTTGGTCTAGTAGACGAAGTTCTGCAAGAGACATTGCCACAGAGGAGCAGCTGGAGCAGCTTTTGGCAGAAGTAGATGAGAAAATCACTGAGTCAGCCGGGAAGGTGCGGACTCCTCCACCAACAGTAGGGAGTTTTGCAATGGCTAGTCCGGGTACCGTTGGTGGTTCAGCTGGTTTATCTGGGACTACTAGGAGTACACCACTAAGAGCTGTTAGGATGTCTCCTGGTGCTCAGAAATTTACGACTCCACCAAAGAAAGGAGAGGGTGATTTCCCCACACCCATGTCGTTGGAACAAGCTATCGAAGGTTTTAGGCACCTGGGCGTGTATCCTCAGATTGAATACTGGCGTGATAGACTAAGGCAGTGGTGTTCCTCCGTTTTGCTCAAACCTCTGCTTCACAAGATTGAAACCAGTCACATTCAGGTTTAATCCTTTTCTAATTAAACACTGCTCTCCAATACTTGTCTGCTGATTACTGATCACATTCGGAATCAGAAGCAGAATGATAATTTCTTGTTTCCTTATGTTTCCGTGAACATTTATTTAAAGGGGTTTAATGTGTGTAGGTAATGCAAACAGCAGCGAAGCTGGGTGTTGCTGTCACCGTTTGCCAAGTTGGAAGTGATATGTCAACAAATGGAACAGCTCCTACTGCATTACCAGCTGATCGTACAAAAGGGTGGCAGCCATCTTATTCTCTCGATGAAGACGCTACTCTTCACCAGTTACGCGCTAATCTTGTACAGGCTATTGATGCCGCCATGCGTAAGTAACTTCACTAAAACTTCTAGGTTATGTGTCCAAAAGAAGTTATGTTCTTTTGTTTTCATAAGTCTTGATTTTTATTAGTAAATCACTGAAATTGAGAGTTGTTGATCGATTGTATATCTGAGATGAATTGATGATATCATGTCATCTGATGTTGTTGCTATATGTTTTGGTCTTCATTTAGCTGTTAAATGTTTCTTCTGCCATCTGCAGTAAAGCTGCGTGCAGAGAACCAGCAGTTTCAGCAACAACAACACAACAGCAACAGCAAGCGGCACTAATACCCGTTATGCAGGAATGTGTTGATGCCATTAGCGAACATCAGAGGCTTCAGGGTTTAATGAAAGGAGAGTGGGTGAAGGGACTACTTCCGCGCAGCAGCATTCCGGCAGACTACACGGTGCAAAGAATCCGAGGTATACGTTATAAAAAAAGAAATCCATTTCAAATATTAGCTGACATATCACGACTCGATTAACTCTTGTTGGCTTTTTGCAGAGCTCGCGGAAGGAACTTGTGTGAAGAACTACGAATACAACGGTAGGGCAGATGCTCGTGAGAAAAACAAGAAATGGAGCCTGGAGCCTCCAACCGATTCTCATCTGCTTCTGTACTTGTTCTGTGCTTACTTGGAACACCCAAAATGGATGTTACATCTGGACCCAAGTTCTTATACAGGGACTCAGTCAAGCAGGAACCCGTTATTCTTAGGGGTTTTGCCTCCAAAAGAAAGATTCCCGGAGAAGTACATAGCTGTGGTATCAGGTGTACCTTCTACGCTCCATCCGGGTGCATGTGTACTTGCTGTGGACAAGCAATGCCCCCCTACGTTTGCCTTGTACTGGGATAAGAAAGTGCAGTTTACCCTTCAGGTAAAATGATGAGTCCTTTATATGTATTAAGTGTTTTTGTCATACAATATGCATGCACGTATGGATGAGGAAAGGGTTTCTAAGATTGGTTCTGGAACAGGGACGAACAGCGCTATGGGACTCTATCCTGATGATGTGCCACAGAATCAAGGTGGGATATGGAGGTGTTGTTCGTGGGATGAATCTTGGTTCTTCGGCTCTTAACATTCTTCAAGTTGTTGATTCTGAAACTGATGATTAAAACATCGAACATTTGAAGGAAAATGTACTTTGCTTGAGACTTCCAAGTTTTACTGGGCGGTGGAGGAAAAATTGTAGTGAGAATAGTTATAATCTTTGGATATCAATATGTATTCTTGTGTTGATTAAATATCGAGGATGCTTTTTTCCCCACTCTAGTAATCAGTTGATGGACAATAAGCTGAATGCATGAAGCTGAAGTGAGTTTCTAAATTGGCATTCCTCATATTTGTAGGCTGTAGCTATGTGAGCATGAATGAAACTGAGAGGCTCCAATGCAAGATCCACTTTTGAGTCATAATGTTAATGTTGGTCATAAAAGGTTTGAGAATGTTTAATGGTTTCCACCAAATATATTTTTTCAAAGAACAATGCAATTTGCTCGTAAACGAACATATAACACAAGAGTATCAGTAATCTTTGTCTCGCACTGAAACTGAAAAACAACAGTATGTGTTTGGAAAGCATATAAATCCAAAAGACTTGATCAGTTCCTCCACCGTGCCTATCTAACTAGTGGTGAAACTAAGTCAAACTGCATAAGCAAAACTGAATGAACAAAGGGGATGAATCACAGTTCCTTGTCTTCAAGCTGTGATTTTTCTGCTGCCTTCTCTGTTTCCTCTACAACAAACGTCTTGAGAGATTCAACGTCTCTTTTACCTAAGTTTATAATTGTAAGCATGAGAAAAAAGGCTCAGGTTAGAAATCTTAAGCTGTAAAGCAAAGTTTTTTACCTTGGTATTTTGAAACTTCTTCTCCATTGTAAAATAGCTTAAACGTTGGATAAGAGTGAATCTCAACTTTGGTGCAAACATCTCTGCTTTTACCACAATCTACTTCCCCAATCTCAATTTCATCGTCACCTTCCATTGCGTTCCCCAATTCTTCCCACAAGTTTCCCAGTTTCTTGCTGACAATACACTCAGATCCAATCTCATCAGCAAAAGTGAATAAACAAAGCAAAATCACTCTCAGTCACTAGACAAGAAAAACTAACCAGTGCTTACACCAAGGAACACAGAACTTCACAAACCACGCAGTATCCTTCTCCTTCACCTGAACCAATAAACAAAGAGAGTGAAAAGAGAGAGAGAGAGAGAGAGAGTCAAACATCCCATTCTGTAACTGTAACACGAAACCGATCAAATCAGACCAAGACTAGAGACTAAAATTAGAATCTCTACTCGGGCAGATGTACGCTAAACTTATGAGCCAGCGATCTTAAGACAGTCACGCTAACCCAATTCTCAATTCGAACCATCAAAAAAGGACAGAACAAGTATCTAAATCTACCTGGTTCTATCTAATACAAGATTTCAACACAGACGAAGGAAGCTTCAGATCATTACCTTGTCGGAGAAAGTTTCAGGCGTCAATGTAATGACTTCTGCTTTCGTCAACACAATCGTAAGAGAAAACACAAGTAAAATAGCAATAATCCGACCGCCGAGCTTCATCGTAGCAAATCCCAATCTTTTTTTCTAGCAGCTCACCAGTTCTGGATCGGATGTGAAAGCAATCAAATACAAATTCAATCTAATCTGAAACCAAAGAAACGAAAAGCGAGATTCATCGAAACATATCAAAACCGATCTTAGATGTGTCTGAATCTGCTTACCTTCTGCAAAATCAATACCCACCAGACCAGAGAAGACGGAAAGCAAACCAAGTGCAACGAGTCCCATGTCTTTGCTTTATGTTTTGGGCCTATATGGGCCGATCTAGATTTAGCCTTCTTTGAGACCATAACTTTGGGCCTTTATGGGCCTAAATTTAGGCCTAAATCTATTCGCATTATAATCAAACGAACATTAGCTAACAACAATAAACCTTCTTCTTCTCCGACAACATGTTCATTCTGCGTAGAGTTAAACACTCGATCCCTCCTCAGAGCTTCCTTCGCCAGATTGTTTCGGACAGAGGAACTAGCAGCGATATCACTGTTCGTACCTACCTATCAGGACCCGCTTCGAGTCCCAGCTTATCGATATGGAGAAGGAAGAAGGAAATGAGCAAAGAAGGTTTAATCGCTGCCAAGGAGCTCAAGCGTCTCCAAACCAAACTCGTCCGTCTCGATCGATTTATCTCTTCCCACGTCTCTCGCCTCCTCAGGTCCGATCTCGTCTCCGTTCTTGCCGAGTTTCAGAGGCAAGACCAAGTTTTCCTCTGTATGAAGGTGAAAATGAAACTTGTCTATCAATTTCAATTGCAATTTTTGAATTATAGTTCCATTTTTTATAGGTCTCGTGGTTGAAATGTTCAATCTTGTGAAGTAAAGCTAAGACCTTTAGACAGAGCTTTATGAATATAGAAAGAGTTTGTTGGTGGTGTTATGTTAGGGTTTAGGACTTAGGTTTTAGGGTTTAGGAGAAGGCTTTGTCACATTTATTTGAAACCGAATTTTGTTTTTTATGTTTTTTTTTTAATTCTGTATTCTTTTCAGCTCTATGATGTTGTGAGGAGAGAGATATGGTACAGACCAG
This sequence comes from Raphanus sativus, assembly GCF_000801105.2. NCBI lineage: Eukaryota > Viridiplantae > Streptophyta > Magnoliopsida > Brassicales > Brassicaceae > Raphanus > Raphanus sativus. The sequence continues at coordinate 3,526,115 of NC_079511.1, read as the reverse complement.
ACATGTTTTTTTACAGAGACATGCTCATGATGCTTGCAAGAAACAGGAGAGTGGATGAGACCAAACAAGTGTGGGGAGATTTAAAGAGAGAAGGAGTTTTGTTTGACCAGCACACGTTTGGAGACCTTGTTAGAGCGTTCCTGGATAACGAGCTTCCTGTGGTGGCGATGAGATTGTATGGGGAGATGAGAGATTCTCCTGACCCGCCTCTGTCTCTGCCTTTTCGAGTTATTCTGAAAGGACTCGTTCCTTACCCTGAGTTGAGAGAGAGAGTGAAAGATGATTTCTTGGAGCTTTTCCCTGGGATGGTTGTGTATGATCCTCCCGAGGATCTGTGCCTAGAAAGCGATGATGAAGCTAGAACTGATAGTGATCTTGAATAAATAGGTTTTGAGATAGCGCTTTATCTCGTTTGATTCGTTGCTTGGTTTATTTACTGATAGAAAGGAAGTGATGGAAGTTTCTTTACCCTTTCAGTAACTTGTTCTCTTATACCAGTGTTTGTTTTGTATGCATTGCATAAATTGCCCTTACGTGATTGCTTCCTTACTGGTGTTAGGCACAACCAGAGTTCATTGTACCATAACTTTATTGAAAAAACACGCAAACTTTTGTTGAGTATATGAAATGGGCAGGATCCAGCAGAAGATATCGCTTGCGGAATCAATAAACCAGTTGAAATAAGACTTGGAAGCTTTTCTGAGGAATGAAAATATACAGTTTATGGTCCAGCACAAAGTTATTAGCAATTCATCTATTCATTGTCACGTTTGGTCCACCATGGTTTGATCATCATTCATCAGTGATAATGTTGTGCATGGAGGATTTCCATTTTTTTTAAACTATGTTTTAGTTACATTTACCATTACTAAACAGCTCATAATATGTATAATCTATAGTTCTCGTAATGACTATCATTTTCCATCTGATGAACAAGCATTTTGATGTCTGCATCAGTTCTTAATGATTTTTGTAGTGTGTTTTCTTCTGTATTGTTCAATTCATATATAACCAATGCTGAAGACTGAAGACTGAAAACTTTTACTTTAAAAATATCCAAATCACATCTGAGAGTAATCAGAATAATCAATTGTGTGTTTTTTCTTTAATGAATGCTAAATGATGTCTTTAATTTGCTTTTGTCAAAGAACAGAAAAAAAGGAAGGTTTGCTACGTAGTGTGAACTGAAAAATCCACTTTAGAATCGAACATTCTGGATCGTCAAATAAAACTAACTTGAGGCCGAAGATAGCCCCAAAGGCCCAACGCCAAACAACAAAAGCATTGACGGTGAAACAAGGGCATGTTCGTCATTTCGCCTACCAAATTATCCTAAAAACCCTAACCTCTCTTTCGATTCAGCACCATATATATACACAAACACGTAGCTCCTCTCCTTCATTATCCTCCTTCTCCATCTTTTCTTCAACCCTAGCCGCTAGGTACGCGCTTCGTCCTCACCTTCTCTAGTCTGTTTGTTAGTCGATCTTAGCTCCGTATCACTTGTTCGATGCTCTTAGCTAGTAGAATCGCTTAGGTTTTCTTCTGATCGTGTTCATGAATCGATCTAGTTATTATTATTCACTTTTGGACGATCGATTGTTTGTTGAACTAGTTATAATCTGCGCTTTGATATCTATGTGATTAGTGTTGGATCCATGAGCAGCATCCGACGTTCTAATCGTCTTGTGTTAAAGTCGTGGAACCTCTCGGATCGTTCATGAATCTATTATGATTTTGTAGCTCGCTTAGCTCTGATGATAGAGCACCACAACTATTCTTGTGGTAGAAATCGGTTTGACTCCGATAGCGGCTTCCTTTGTTTGTTGTGAAAGATATAGATCTTATCTAGATATGAATCTGTTCACTGTGTACTGATCGTTTTGAATTTTTTTTTAATCTCTCCAGATTTTTACTTGACAAGTAGCCATGGGTAAAGAGAAGTTTCACATCAACATTGTGGTCATCGGCCACGTCGACTCTGGAAAGTCAACCACCACTGGTCACTTGATCTACAAGCTCGGTGGTATCGACAAGCGTGTGATCGAGAGGTTCGAGAAGGAGGCTGCTGAGATGAACAAGAGGTCTTTCAAGTACGCGTGGGTGTTGGACAAACTTAAGGCCGAGCGTGAGCGTGGTATCACCATTGACATTGCTCTCTGGAAGTTCGAGACCACCAAGTACTACTGCACTGTCATTGATGCTCCTGGTCATCGTGATTTCATCAAGAACATGATCACTGGTACCTCCCAGGCTGATTGTGCGGTTTTGATCATTGACTCCACCACTGGTGGTTTCGAGGCTGGTATCTCAAAGGATGGTCAGACCCGTGAGCATGCTCTTCTTGCCTTCACACTTGGTGTCAAGCAGATGATTTGCTGCTGTAACAAGGTGAAATAGCTTTCTTTTTTTATTTTCTTATTGTGGTTAACTTTATGGTTTGAAGCTAACGAACTTTCCTTGTTTCAGATGGATGCTACAACCCCCAAGTACTCCAAGGCTAGGTACGATGAGATTATCAAGGAGGTGTCTTCCTACTTGAAGAAGGTTGGGTACAACCCTGACAAAATCCCGTTCGTCCCCATCTCTGGATTCGAGGGTGACAACATGATCGAGAGGTCCACCAACCTCGACTGGTACAAGGGACCAACCCTCCTTGAGGCTCTTGACCAGATCAACGAGCCAAAGAGGCCCTCAGACAAGCCCCTCCGTCTCCCACTTCAGGATGTCTACAAGATCGGTGGTATTGGAACGGTGCCAGTGGGACGTGTGGAGACCGGTTTGCTCAAGCCTGGTATGGTTGTCACCTTTGCTCCTTCGGGGTTGACCACTGAGGTTAAGTCTGTTGAGATGCACCACGAGTCTCTTGTTGAGGCGCTTCCAGGTGACAATGTGGGATTCAACGTTAAGAATGTTGCTGTGAAGGATCTCAAGCGTGGGTATGTTGCATCCAACTCCAAGGATGACCCTGCCAAGGGTGCTGCTAACTTCACTTCCCAGGTTATCATCATGAACCACCCTGGTCAGATTGGTAACGGTTACGCTCCAGTTCTGGATTGCCACACCTCCCACATTGCCGTGAAGTTCTCTGAGATCCTCACCAAGATTGACAGGCGTTCCGGTAAGGAGATCGAGAAGGAGCCCAAGTTTTTGAAGAATGGTGATGCTGGTATGGTGAAGATGACTCCGACTAAGCCCATGGTTGTTGAGACCTTCTCTGAGTACCCACCCCTTGGACGTTTCGCTGTGAGGGACATGAGGCAGACTGTTGCAGTCGGTGTCATCAAGAGCGTTGACAAGAAGGACCCAACTGGAGCCAAGGTGACCAAGGCTGCCGTCAAGAAGGGTGCCAAGTAAAGTCCAATCATCAAGTCTCTATCATCCGCAGATGAATCAAAGTACTATTTTAGTTTTCTTACTCTAGTTTGGTTTTATGTAGCTTGTTTGTGTTACAGCTTCCGTTCGTCTCCGTCAGAACTCTCTTGTCCTAATTGGGTTCTTGATCGGAGGTGGCAGAGCTACTGATCACTCAAGTTTCCTGTTTTTTTACTCTTGTGCTTTCGGATTATGATCCTGTTTTGATATTTTGTTTTATGATAATGGTGACATTCCTGCGGTTATTATATGTTTGTGTCGCGTGTTTTATTTCTGTCGTCAGTCTCAGTTCACATCTATATAATCTTGACGTTGCATTATAAACTGTTACTCTCATTTATGTTAAACGAATTCCACCTTAATACCTCGAAAAATACTTTATTGTCTCCTTTCATCTGAACTAAATTGTAATGTGCTTCTTTACCTGTAAGTGAGCTATGACTGCTCTCGTTTTGGGCTGGGCGCAAGGCGAGTACTTGCAATTTTGCATGTACTTGCGACTTGACTTGCCTTGTACGAATAATAAAATTTTCGACTTGTACTTGACTTGTTAGAAACGAGTACTTGTTATTTCGAGTACTTGATCAAAAATGAATTACTTGCAAGTTACTTGCCTTACTCTATTACTTACTATTTACGAATACTTGTAAACTATTTACGAGTACTTATAAATTATTTATGAGTATTTATGAACTATTTATGAGTTTTTCGGAATATTTAAAAACTATACTAAACAATACTTTATTAGAAATATATATTTAATAGGTATGAAAGTATGTTTTGTCAATTCTATTTAAAATAACATATGAATTACTTTAAACGAAATATTTGTCATATTATAGAGAAGATAAATAAAAAATGTATTCTCTAAATAAGTAACAAGTAATAACAAGTCATATAACTAAACTTTTTACTACTTATTATTATGTAATATTTGACTAGATGGTAACGAATATTTTAAACTCAAGATGGATAATAAATAAGTAACAAGTATAAGAAGACTAATGAGTATTTATGTTCAATCCTAAATGCAAGTAAAAAAAAGACAAATACAAAGAAATAATTAATAGATCATGTAACAAATAGCAAGTAATAGAGCAAGTAACGGGGCGAACGAGTCAAGTACTAAAAATAATAATGATACTTGATACTTGACTTGGCCTTGCAAGTAATGAAAATTGTCGACTTGTTACTTGCCTTGACAGCACCGAGTACTTGAATTTTCAAGGCGAATACGGGTCGAGTAGCGAGTTTAAGGCGAGTAACGAGTAATGATGCCCAGCCCTACTCGTTCTTCCATCCAGTAAACAGATTTTGGTCTATGACTTCTTTCACATCCAGGACAGTTGTGTTGCCTCTTGTTGATGTGTATACATCCTTGTCCACACGGGAATAATGCATGCTTGCGTTTACAAACGTTACACATGATGTGTATACATCCATTGTTCAGACTGTAATGAAATTTATGATCAAATGGAACTAATAAAAATTTATGATGTGTATACATCACTGTCCAGACAGGAATAATGCTTTCGCAGTATGGCTACACAACCTTTATAATTCCTAAGAAAGCAAAACATTATAGTTCCGGAAACTCTTATAAACTCAAATTAACAAAAATAAGAAAAGGTAGTACATTCTAGAAATGAACTATGTGCAATCTCATTAGGGATTGTAAAGGAAGGTGTAGTAGATTGGGCAGATGAAACCAATTGACCAGGACATGACACAAGTTCCCAAATTGTTCAGGTCGGTTCCAACTGGTTTTATCTCAGCCTACATCTGCCATGCTTCTTTCCCATTCCTCCAACGCCACCTCTGCTTTTAGTTTCTCAGGAACACAATCTGTGAGTTCAAAATTTTACAAGTTACATTAGATTACCGTTACAACGAAGAAATTAGAGAGACGGATATATATATTAAGTACCTGTAAGGAACTCATATCTCTCCTCGTTACTCACTACAGAAGCTGCCAATGAGAAGAAAAGAAAACAGTGAAAAATATTTCAATTTCATCAATGCCCTATATTGTAACAGTATATGACTGTTCGCAACCAAAGTCCTTCAAGTAATGATAACAGATTAACACATAAACAGTAATCTTTCTAAAACTTGACTGGCCCTTTGTACATTACACCATATTGGCTCAAAAAATCATCAACATGAGGCACAAGTTCAGATTACGGTAATAGGCAGATAGGAAATGAGACTGGAGCTTTACATAGATGTTTGTAGTGGATGAATTTCTTCTTGTCCTTGACAGAACTTCCATAAGCTTCTTCAGAAAACCTCTCAATGAACAATTCCTGAAACTCATATTTCAAAATAACATAAAAACAAAGACATTATGACTTTAATTCACACTGATAAGCAAAATGAATACTCTCAAATTCCATCAAACTGAGCAATTGAGTATCCTAACCTGATCAGTTAAGCATATGTGTCAATATACTAGTGATTTGGTAACTATTACCGTAGCTTTATTGACAAGAAACACAGCGTCCTGCATGATCTGAGGAGCAGAGTTATCGCTTCTCATGATCCTCCGAATCCGAGTCATCGGGAACCTAATCATCTTCGCCTCTTCCGAAACGACGCCGTTGCTTCTTTCCTTGGTCTCCTCATCGCGTCTCGCTTCTTCGCTGCTCGAAGAAGATTCCGAGATCTCGTCACGAACCTCCTCCTCCGTCTCCTTCCTCGCAACATAATCCTTTAGGTCCGCCTTGTTTGGCGCCTTCTTCTTATTCTTCGTTTTGGACCCGGAGCCGGAGCCGCGTGTGTTGTTGAGACCGTTGCCTTTATCGACGACGCCATCGCTCTTCGCCTTCTTCGACGACACCATTGTTTCACAACTGTTTGCCTGAAGAACAAAGCCGAGTGCCATATCGGTGGATTCTTACATGGGCTTATTTATTTGAGCCTCGTATAAACCATAGGCCCATAATAATGGATACGGAGATGTAATATTTGACTTTTTTTATTAGGCCGTTTTATTTGGGCTTACCATAACTTTAATTTATTTTCCTGTTTAATCCAGTTGTAAATCATTTTTTTTCATTTACTATGAAATAAATTACCTAAATTCTGTTTTCTATAATTTGAATTTCTTAAAACTATTTTTTAAGAAACATGTATACAAATTATTCAAGAAACTAGCATGCTTCTGTTTTTTTTATCATATACTTATCAAACAATGTACTAAAAACTAAAAAAACATTATCTTACTTGCGGTATAATCCCATAGGATACTTGTGGGGATTAGATAAGGAAGGATGGGGGGGGGGAGTGGGGAGTAAGTAATGTCGGACGTATGAGACAGAAGAGGTGTCCGAAAACTAGATACACCACGCGTGACCGAGGACACGCGTAAGACGCTTAGCTAACTCTCTCTCTCTGATACTAAACGTGGTGTATCTTCAATTCCCTTTCAGAAGACGAGTTCGGCATTTTTCATTCATTGTCTCGTCTTTTTAACAACTCCATAACGAAAAAAGGTACCGTTCTCATTGTTATCGTCCATCAATGGCTATGGTAGAAGAACCCATCCTCTCAAGACTCGACCGTATAGATGTCATGGTGAGGAAGCTAGAAGAGATGAAAGGAAGCTCACCTAGAAGCTCCAGCCCATCGACTCCATCGAGTGGGACTCAGCCATCTTCATTGGATCTTTCATCACCGAGGAGCACAGGTGGGAAGCAAGTTCAGTGCCGTTCGATGGAGCAAGTGATGGAAGAGACTGAGAGAAAAGGGACCTTGCTAGAGAGACTAAACAATGTGGAGGAGCAAGTTCTCAAGCTGTGTTTAAAGTTGGAGGAAGAGTTTGAAGAAGAGAGTAAGGGAGATGATAATTCAAAGAGAACGAAGAAGAAGAAGAAGGGGTTGAGGAAGTTGGTAGAGAAAGTTGTACTTGGATCTTCTTCTCCGACCAAAAGCCCTTCCAAGAGATGGCATTGCTGAGCCTTTTTTTCTATTACTCTGTTTTTCCTCCATTATCCATGTATGTATAAAAGCTTTTCTTCTTTTTTTCTATGATGAAAGGCTCAAATTTTAATCGTTTCGTTTTCGTGTTTGCGTTTGTTGTTACTTGTAAGTGAACTGCAATTCTGTACGCACAAAGTTGTTTGCCTGTATATTCCGCATAAGAGCCTACTCTTATTTCAATAAATGTGATGTTTATCACAAGTCACCTGCGCTTGCCTGCCTTGTTAACATACTTTTTTTAATTTTTAAAAACAAATGTAATGTTAAATTTATCACAAGTCCCGGTTTTGATCAAGAAGGACTTGCAGAAGATGACTCAACTTGTTCCGTGTAATGCGTTGTGAGAAACCGCACCGTTGAATAGTATCGCTATGGATCATGTCACCATGTGAATGTATCCCAAAAAAGAGCTTTATAGTGCGGGGTGAAACATACATTACATTATAAAGATGACATGATCCATAACGATAGAACTTATACATTACCACCGTGACTACCACCACCACACTCATAAACGAATTTATGAAATCGCAATTAGATAATTAATTTATTTATTAGCGCATACACTCAAGTTCCTTTTATATGACAAAAACAAAGATTACAGAAACAAATTATTAATACGCCGAATAACAAAGTTTCCCCGTTTTTCACCTTTCCCCTTGTTTTATGCAAAAAAAAGGTTTCAAAACTTGGATCTCCAAACCATCCATCGCTCTCGAGACTGGACTCTCCATCGGGATCTCAATCTTGTGCTGTTTGATTGAATCGGTTAGGGCTTTTCAGCTAAACCAAACAAAACCACTGCTCGTCTACCGGAAGAAGCGGTTACCTAGATTCACTTGCTAGGAGTGTTCTAGGCACGGATCTAGCCAAGCTCTCCTCCTCCTCCTTTGTTCAGCTACGGCGAAGCTTTTCAGCTCCACCCCCACTCCACTCCTCACTCACTCGCAGAGCCATGTTCTGGAAGCTCACGTCTCTCTCTGCATCTTCTCCGGTGAGTTAACAGAGATTTTCCCCGGTGGCTTTTCCCTTGAAATTGACTTTTTCTATTTTGTTTATTCTCTCAGTCGCTCGTTACTTTGAACGGTTTGCTCATATTATCTGAAATTGGATTTGCTTAGTTAGTATCATTGACTTCATTGTTTACGAGCATTAGGTGGAGACGATACTAGACAAAGAGAATTTCGCTTTGGAAGAGCTTCTCGACGAGGAAGAGATTATCCAAGAATGCAAGGCTTTGAATAGCCGCCTCATTAATTTGTACGTTTTTTGTTTGTTTGTTTTTTTATCATTTTTAATTTATTGTTTCATAGAAATCAGATAAACCAACCCTATGCTAAAAGTTGTGGGAATCCAGTGTCTGTTGCAGTAATGTTTGATTGTGGGGGGGGGGTATTAATGTTTTTGCAGTCTAAGGGATAAAGCTCAGGTGGAGCAGTTATTACGTTACATTGTTGAAGAACCTCCAAATGATGCTGCTGATAGTAAACGTTCTTTCAAGTAATATTTGCTGCTTCCTTGTTTCTAGCTGGAGTTCATACTCTCTCTCTCTCTCTCTCGTAGCTAATTATAGTTTCTTCTTCTCTTAGGTTTCCATTCATCTCCTGCGAAATATTTACATGTGAAATTGATGTTATTCTAAAAACTTTGGTGGAGGACCAAGAGGTATTTCCTTTTTTCATTCATACATTTCATTTGTTTTGTCATCTGTAATGTGTTTTATTGTTACCTACTTACCCTAGATCTCATTTGTTGGCTTAATTTTCTTGCAGCTGATGGACTTGCTTTTTTCTTTTCTGGAACCAAATCGTCCTCATAGTGCATTGCCTGCGGGCTATTTCAGCAAGGTACTCTCTCTCTCTCTTATAATACCAATAAGTTTGCGAATTTAGCCAACTTCCGGTAGTTCTTTTTTAATATTCATATATTTTGTGGCTTCAATTATTTGGAGACTCCGTGATGTGCAGCACCTTACTTGTCTCTGTTTGGTGTAGGTTGTCATTTGCCTTATGGTCAGAAAGAGCGCAGCGCTTATGAATTATGTGAAAGTAAGTATTGACATTTGGTTAAATTGATGGTAAATGTTATTTTCTTTTCCCTCTTTTGCATGACGTTTATGACTAGATTTTTATGTAGCTGTAGAAGTATATACATTTGCATCAAGCCTGGGTCAATATGATTGAACTATAGTTGGCTGAAAATTTGGACAATATAACTTTAAAAATATTCCATTGTAGTCTTGACAGATAGATCTCAATTGAATTGCTGGCAATTATTTTTTTTGTGACAGCAAAATTAGTTCAACTGTTTATGTTTGTTTTGTGTTGAGGTACCTACACTGGCTACAGTTCTAAAGTTACTTTTGATGATCACAGGGGCATCAAAATGTTTTCTGCCAGTTGGTTGATTTGATTGGAATAACATCCATCATGGAGGTAATTGGTTTGTCTTAGACGCAGTGCAAGTTGGTTTAGCTTCAGAGATCATTTTTGCAATAATATTTATGTGACTATGTCTAGGTTTTGGTTCGCTTGGTCGGGGCGGATGATCAAGTCTATCCCAACTTTCTGGATGTGATGCAATGGCTCGCAGATAGCAATTTACTTGAAATGATCGTGGACAAACTTAAACCATCTGTAAGTGGTGAAGCTTTTCTATATTTACAAGAGGCTCGTGATTCTGTTTGATAAATCTAGGATATCTGATCTGGCTTTCCTAGTTTATTTTATCATCTTCTTCACTCTGATCTGATATTTGTAGTTTATTGCAATCTTTTCCAACTTGAATCAGAGTCCTCCGGAGGTTCAGGCAAATGCTGCAGAAACATTATGTGCAATTTCTCGGAATGCACCATCAGCTTTAGCTACACAACTCTCTAGCCCTGGGTTTGTAATCTTTTATTCCGTTATTGATTCATATTGCTTCATTATATTGATACAGAAGTATTTGACGTGGCAGCACAACTTTTTCCCTGTTTATGCAGCTTCGTTGCTAGGATATTTGGTCATGCTTTTGAAGACTCACACTCAAAAACGGGTCTAGTTCATTCGCTTTCAGTATGCACCTCTCTGTTGGATCCGAGAAAATCAGCTGCGTCATCGTCTATGTTCAATTCTTATAGCGGTCAACATATGTTCGAGTCTCCTGTCCCAGCGTCTCAGGAGACTATTGGTGCCATGCTGCCTAAACTCAGTAAGTTGGAACATATGATGTAACATCTTCACGTCTCAGGAGATTATTACTTTCCCCCTTTTGGGATTGGATGCACATAATCTAATATTGCAAATAACCAGTAGTCAACCCTTTTCTTCTGTGATATATCTTCCAATTTGCGAGGATTTAAGATCTATTTGCATGTCATGTTTGATTTTCTCTGCTCGCTATGGTGTCTGTTCTGTTTTGGTTTGTATTGATTAAAAGGAAACTGGTTTCACATCAATTCCATAAAGTTTTGAAATACTTTCGTAGAACTTTTTGTATATGTAGGATAGTGTTTCATACAAATATTCCAAGTCGGGGTTTACGTATTCAATGGCCTTATATGATCAATATATCTTTTTTTTCTGCAGGCGACTTGCTTATGCTTCTCAATGTAGCATCTGACAGCACAGTATTGCCTACAACATATGGTGAACTGAGGCCTCCTCTTGGAAAGCATCGTCTAAAGGTCTGATCCAAAACTTGTAGTTCTACGACAGCAACATTGCTTTTTAATATATAAAGTCTCTATGCTTAATTAGACTCGGTATCCCTCTTTTCTCTTTCAGATTGTGGAGTTCATTGCAGTTTTGTTGAGAACTGGAAGTGAAGCTGCACAGAAGGAGTTAGTTAGTTCAGGAATAATTAAAAGAACCCTTGATCTGTTTTTTGAGTAAGCATTTGCTAAACTTCAAACTCTTGATCTCAGTGTTACTATATCTTAAATAATCAAGCACTTGTAACATATGAAGGTACCCATACAATAACGCGCTGCATCATCAAGTTGAGACTATAATACTTTCTTGTCTGGAAAACAAGAGCGATTTGATGGTTAACCATATTCTTCGAGAATGCAATATGATTGGAAAATTCCTCGCTTCAGACAGGGACTCGGATCTCTCAGGTGATAGCCAGGTATTACCATTTGCTATGTTCACAAAGTTTTAAATTTGATCTTTGGTATATGACGTAGTGTCATGTTAAGGCAGCTCCAAGTTAGAGCCATTGGTTCACTGCTCCAAAGTTCATTTACCTAACCAAGTACCCTTTGCCATTTTCTTTTTCTTTTGTGTGAGGTAGCCTACTGCAGCAGCCACTGGGAAGAAACCCCCTCGAGTCGGATATATTGGACACATCACAAGAATATCAAATAAAATTGGTCAGTTGAGTAACAGCAATGACCACCTAAAGGCATACCTTCAGGTTGTTCAATCTCTTGCTGTGTGTGTAGTTCTGCCGCTTTTTTTTGTCAGTTTACACGGAATATAAACCATTAGTCGAGTCTTGCGATGAGGTGTCCTCGCATTCTCAGCGCACGTTTAATGCTTGCTGACATGGCTTTGTTCATTCTCAAATCTTTAGGAAAACAGCGAATGGAATGAGTGGCAAGGTAGTGTTCTACAGGAGCGTAATACTGTTGAGAATGTCTACAGATGGGGATGCGGGTACGTCCATTACCTTTACTCACTAATCATATAATAACCGCCATCATGATCAGTCACAGCTACATATGAATATTAATTAGCTTGTCCGGTTTGAATTTTATATTCACTCTTGGTTAATAAATATTCCTAAAACACTTTTAAATGTAGGCGCCCAACGACAGTACAAGATATGACAAGAGATAGCGATGAGGAAGACAAGGATTACGATGTTGCTGCTCTGGCCAATAATTTGAGCCAAGCATTTACGTATAAAATGTATGGAAACGATGACAATGAAGAGGTATCTTCCCATCCTAGTGCCCATTTTTTCCCTCAATTGCGAACGATTTAACTGGTACTAAATTTATCTTCTTCTTATCTCCTCTGGTCAGGACCACAATGCTCTCGACAGAGATGATGATGTAAGTCTTGCACACTTCCTCTTCCTCCTTTTGTTCTTTTATCACACCATGATACATACAGGGATGTACCTCAATAACATTCTTTTGAAAATTGGTATTTGTTCATTATACGCAGGATGTGTACTTCGACGATGAATCAGCTGAAGTAGTAATCTCATCCTTAAGACTCGGAGATGACCAAGGAAGGTGAGTTTATTCTTTTCTTTTTCTCTGCATATACTGGTGTCCTCGTATCCTTGCTTTAATTTAACCCAGGTTTTTTACACTTTGCTGGTAGAACAATGACTTGAATCTTTCTCATTACTTTGCCGCAGCTTGTTTACAAATTCAGATTGGTTCACATTCCAAGACAACAGATTCGGGAGCACGCCCTCTGACACAGCAGGTTCCAATACGTTACAGGACGAGGAATTGAACAGAGCCTTCAATGCCAACACTAGCAGCAGCAGTGACGACGACGAGGTGGTCGTTGGGGAAGAAGACGATGATCTAACCAGGAATCCAAAGGATAGCGCAGCTGAAACCAACTTCCAAATGGGGTTCTTCGACTTCAACACGCCGGAGAAAACCGAAGAAGCTTTTGCAGAGCAGCCACCCGAATGGGTTGGGTGGAGCGAACCATCATCCGATATGCAAGGGAGTAGTGGCACTGGTCTGAACCCATTCCTTGATGATGATGACGATGATGACAGCAAAAACATGATGAACCTCGACATACCAGTGCCTGAGGGAAAAACGGAACCTGTGATACCAAACGGGTCTTCGTCCCCAACAGGAAGATCGTTGTTCGAGAAGGATGTGGAGTTTGTGGGAGTGGAAGCAGAAGGGACAGAAAAAGCCATGGAGCAAGCGATGAAAGAAGGGACAGTAGGGGAAGCTGGAGCCATGAAGAGGAAGATGGAGACGGTTGAGGAGCAAAGTTCGGGAGTGAAGGAGTTCAACGATAACAATTTCTGGAAAGTGGATCAACAAGTCGGAGTTTTGGAGTGACAAGAAAATAGAATATTATCTTGTTGTACATTATGATTTTGTATGAGAGTGTTTGTGTAAGAAAACTTTGTTTTTTTAGTTGAGATTTGGTTTTAGAGACTCATTCCTTATGTTCCTCTGATGTCTCTGCAAGCCAAATATGTCTCTGCAAGTCAAATATGTCTCTGCAAACATACTGCTTGCAAAATGGAACGGAGCATAATATGATAGAGACACATAATAAAACAAATACTATGTAACAATAATACACCTCTAAACTCTCTTCATTAGATATTTCTTTAAAAAAAACAGTCACTAACAACACTCTACTTGTATACTATTCTCCTCCTGCAGAGAGTGAGTTCCCATATCTGCGGATCATCAACTTTCAGAGACCAACTCAAAACTTCCCTCTGTTCTCTATCTTTACGCTCCGGATATCACCATGCTGGTGTGTCATCAAACTGATCACCTTCCTTCCTCCTCATCTCTATGATCTTCCTGTGTGAGTTAGAATGCACAGATGGGATGAAGGTCGGGCTTGACGCTGGTCTATACTCAGGAACTAAACGGCCTGATCTGAACCTGACCCCGCACGCGTTGCAGAGGGTCTTTGGCCCATTGGGCCCTTCCCTCCACTGAGGAGTCTTGGTTGTCTCACAGTGAGTGCATTTCCAAACTATCCCATCAGAGTTTAATCCCTCAGAACTCGATGACGCTGATGAGTAGCTGCTGCTCGGGGATATCTTGCGTTTCTTCTTGGCATGCTGCTCAGAAGAAGAATAGTAAGTCTCGGACTCTGATTCCCCCGGGGGGATTAACTTCTCAGGCTCAAAAGGGTAAATGTATCCAAGTCTCAGTGTAGTGGGGCGTCTGCGCTTGCTTCTCACGCCTTTAACAGGAAAAGACAATCTCTGAGATGTGGAGTTCTGTGGCGAGAAAGAACCGTCGCTGCTCTCAAGAACTGACACTGGGCTTGAAGACTGAAACAGCTTAGAGACTTTGACCTCAGGATGTGATGATGAAGATTGCTGGACAGTGCTATTTATGCCAGACAAGGCTGCAGATGAACCGGACTGTTTCTGCAACCATGAAAGAATATTAGACAATTACCATTATACACTTTAATAAAGATTTGACTATTACTCGAAAAAAAAATCTCTATACGTGACTCGCTTTTCTAACCTAAGCGGTAAAAAAAAAAGGTATCATCGAAAGAAGCAATATATATATATATATACGTTACATAATATCAGCTTGAATGAATATATATATATTAAAAAAAAATGAATATATATATATATATACGTTACATAATATCAGCTTGAATGAAACGCACAACCCACCTAATCTATCACGTGACATGCATATTCCTTGTTATTTGTTTAGATTATGTCACAAGTAGCGTAAACAAGCGACTAACTTTATCGAGAACAACGAAGAACAACTCACCAAAACAGGCAAGGCCTTCTGAGTCCCGGCCTTAATGGCAGCACAAGAGTTGAACTCAGAGGGGAAACTAGTAAACATATCCATGGGAGGAGGCTCGAGTTCTTTAAACTGAGCGTCCCAATCACCTCCCTCGCCATTGGTGGTATCGATGTCTTCTAGCGGAAAATCAATATGGTCGATGAAATCATCGAAGAAATTGTCTGAGAGACCTTTTAACTCCTCCTCAGGTAACCAGTTCATAACTAACATACAGAAAAAAAACAAAAGGTTATACCGAGAAATGTAAAAACAGGTTTTATGTCACTCTTTGATATGATATAGGCCTTAAAACAACAAATAAAAGGTAGCCAAGAATGATAATTAATTACAGTTATTTCTTCTCATCACTGAGTTTATAAAAACCGCAGAGACAAGTGTCGGTCGCATTTTCTCACACCAAACAAAGCAAAACGGACGAAGAAATTTACCATTTTTTGGAAAAAACATAGAACAAAATATAAACACAAGGAGAAATCTCTTTTCACGGAAGAGAGAAAGAGAGACGTACGAACCTTTTCGATATAGTATGGACTACACAGAGAGAAAGAGAGAAGGAGGAGTAGTACGATTTGCAGTTTCACAATTTTGGGAGATATAAAAATAAAATAAAAAGCCAAATGAATGAATGATGGATGATAAACAGAGTGTGAGAGAGGGAGAAGAAGGTTGATATGGGAGTTTTTATTTATTTATTTAAAGATATTATTATTATAGGAATAATTAAAAAAAAACGTAAAAATATGGAAACTGCTATTCATCTCGACATTTCTTAACTTTAAAGAAAATCCGTAATTGATTTTTTTTTGTTTCCTGGGAGTCAAAGAAAATACGCGTCTCTACTTTACACACCTTTGGTTAACTCACTGAATACTGTTTTTTTTTTCATTACCGAATTAATAAATACATTAACCGTACGCATACTTAACTGAATAAATTCAGTTCAACAAGTTCTGGTACAAATGTAACCTCTTCTACAGCACATAAATATCTTTTCATTCGTATATAAGGTAATAAAATTAAAAAAATAGCAGTCAACGTCTGATCTGAATGAATGAGGAATATAACGTGTAAAATCAATATGTTTTGACAAAAAAAGAAGAAGGTAATAGTGAAGATATATATACAGAAGAAAATAATTTGAGTGGGAATAATAGTTTAGAAGGAAACACGAAAATGTCATAGAGAAGCACATGCAAAACCAGGTGATAAAAACCTTGAACAACGATATGATGATGGTTCGTTCATAGATCAGATCTATTATTATTTTTCTGTTTGGTTAGTGGCTAAATGATGTTAAGCAAACCAACAAGTCAGAGGAAGGATTAATAATTACATTATTAAAACTTTAGCATATAGTGTAAGATATGGTCAAAGTGAAATGGAGAGATCACCGACGATTACGAGTCGAGAACCGAAATTTTTAACAATTATTATGGGAAAGTGGGTCCCCTGCCTAACTCTTTTGCTTCCCATCTTCCACATGATGTGTTCTTCCTATCAATTATTCTTTTAAATCATATCATTCCAATAAATATGTATCATATTGTGTTGACACTGATGTCTAAAACCAAGACAGTTATTAGAACTAAGTATCATGATTTTTTTTTAACACTCATATTTTTATCTTTCAGTATTATCTTTTGAATCCTAAGTTTCCGCATGGTGTGTCACTCTGCATCGTGGATAAAAAAAAATTCATGTTGTGATGTGTATATTTTCTACATCTGTTTATACAAACTGATTCATTTTTCTATTTTGTATTTTTTCTATGATGGCAGTAAATTATAGTAGTAACTAGTAAATAGTACAGTCAATTGCGTGAAAAAGAGTACAGTCAAATTCAAACTAGTTAGTACTTTCCCATATAAGAAATCCAATGAACTTTTTAATTAAAATTGGTTGCTTGTCTATAAATCCTAGTCTAATAAATTTTGAAAGGATCATTTTATCATATAAAACCATAGAGATTTTATGTTAAATTAAGAGTTCAGGTTATAAATAGCCATATAATTTCATCATAGGTTATCATCCCAACTCTTTGCGTAGATCAAACTCAAATATTCCTTGAAGTTTACAAAAAAAAAGTGTAAAAGAAGGTTTTAAAACAAACAGCACTTACTTTTGACTTTTGTTATATTATTAGCCTTTTTAAAAGAAAAGAAGATGTGGGCTTTGCTTCTAATTTTTTCATTTTTCACCTGTAAGGCAAACACCCAAAACTTTTTCTTTTCCAGGAAAAGAAAAAATAAATATTACAATTAGACCCAGAAACTTCTCCTAATTGCTGAATTTGGCCCAAAAGAAAGTGAGAATGATCAAATCTTAACTTTAGAGGTTCTTCTCCTTCTAGCGTTTACAAATAGAAACAAGAGGAAGAGCAGTAACAGCATCAATGCCACTGATACCAACTTCCACAGCTTCTCACCCTCCATTTCTCCAAATACGTTCTGCAGATCAACAATGCTCCCCTTCGACTGCACATTCAACAACAACAACAACAACATTTTGAATGAGAGAAACTCTGAGCCAGTTCCATTGCAAGATGTGAATCTTTTGGATCAAAAGCAAAAGAGGGGACTCACAGTTGAAACCATTTTATTCGACACTAGTTCATGCTCTTTGACAAAGATCTCTTTAGCATACTTGTAAAGCTCCACATCTAGATTGTTAAGCGATTTGATCTGCTGAATGACCTCGTTAGGAACTCTTGAACGCGTCTGCAAAATGCATTCATCAAAAAAGATTATAGATTACTCAGGGCTTCTCTCATTTAACATTTATTTTTTACCCCTCTGGTAAAATTAGCTGGCGAGATTCTCTTCAAGGAGTTGACACGTCTGGTTCCTTGGGACTTTCTTAGATGAGTAATGCATCCCTCATAGACTTCCATTAAGGTTTTTACCGTCATCTAAATTGTATATATACAACAGAGATAAAAATCAACACCATTTCACGCATTGATCATAAAGCCTAGAAAAGGAAAGTTACTTACATTTCCACTCTTAGCTTCTATCTTATTAGATGCAACTTCAGATGTACCATTCTGCAAGTTATTAGTCACTTTCAGTAACAAAATCACAGTTTTTACAGCCGAGAATTAAAACCTTTATTACATTGAGGTGCATGAATTCACCTGGGTTTCACTCTTATCTGATCCAGATTCTGAAACTGTAACACTTGCTTCTGGAGCATCAAGAAAATAAGGTTTGAGAATTTTTACGATTATTGTTGTATCCAAAAGGAACTCTCAATATCATTATCCTTGACTCTAAAGGTCACCCGCATTGGTGAGTTTCTCATCATGAATCTCTCACCAATTATATTAATATTTAATTAGAAAGTCTGACAGAAAAGGCTGAGAGACGCGTCCCTCAAATGAGAGACTTTGCCAAGCTTTTCTGAGAGACTTACCTACCTATTAAAAATTGATATAATTCGTGAGAGACTCACCAATGCCGATGCCCTAAGTTGCTAGGTTTGTCCTCCATAAAGAAAAATTTGAAAGATGGAGAAACTTACACCAACCTTGTTTAGTAGTTTCGGTTTTTGCAGTTGCATTTGACGCACCCAATTGAGAAAGCACCTGAGAACCCACTACATTGGCAAAAAGCGATGCAGATTCCCTGTGCTCTTCTGTCAGTCCAACATACAACATGCTGTCTAACCTTCTCTGCAATATCAAAAAAAAAAACTTATAGAATCATCTACTACCAAAATACAGTTCAGTATGATGAGAGAAGAACAAAACAAGTGTAGCTATAGCTAACCAACCTTGGCGACTTGGAGAACAGGCTCACCGAGGTTTCTGTACTTCTGCACACAATGCCGAACCTCGTGGGCTTCTGATAAACGTGAATTGTTTGTCAATCCTGCAATCTGTGAAAAATGAAATGAAAATGCTCTGGAGATTCTCTAAATCAGTTTACTTTGAAAAAAAAATCAAAAAGACAAAGAAACATGAAAAAAAAAAGTACCTGAAACGTTGCTCCGTTGTGGATAATGTCATGAGCAGTAGGGGTGTCGAGATACTTGTGCAGTGGCATAAGCATCTCGTCCATGTCGTAAGGGTTGTCGTCCTCAATAATAACTACTCCCTTGAGTTTTCGTGCATCTCTCTGATAAAGACCAAACATGAGTGAGTAACAAGCTTCAGTGGATAGTTTTGTGTGTTGTTCTTATCATATACGAGCTTAAAAAGACGTCTATGTATGCGCCTAGGCCTGGTATTTTGAACCGAACCCGCTGAACCGGTTAGACGTACGGTTCGATTCGGTAGGTTTTCTAAAAACTTCGGTTTTCGTCGGTTACTTCGGTTTTCTTTTTCAAAAATAAAAAAAAATACCCAAACTGTACCAAAAACCCGAACCGAACTAACCAAACTAACTGAATTTAACCAAAATAAGCCAAATTTATTCGAAATTTTAACAGATCTAAACCAAAAATAACCAAAATAAAAAACTTTTGTAAGATTTTCAAAAACCGAAGTAAATGAATACCAAACCAAATTTTATTTCGGGTTAGTTCGGTAAAATTTATATTGGACTGAACTAACCGAACAAACCGAACTAACCAAATGAACCGAATAACCGAACAAGCAGGGCTAAATGCAACAAAAACAAGATGAATGTGATTGGTGTGACATACCCGAGCAAACAGGTCTTCCCTCATCCATGGAACAAGGTACTTCCACGGCCATATGTCAAGCGTGCTTATCACATTATTCTTGCGGATGCGGCCAGACATCTTCGTCGCAGAAGTCAAATTGGGATGCACCAAGAACCTAGCTGCCACCTCTACCGAAAACTCATAAGTGCTCAGGACACGCGCAACGGGGTCCCGGACTATTGTCATCACCGAGGTTCTCTCCCTCGGAAGCTTAGACATTAAACTATAATCATCATGCGTTGCCAACAACTTGCACTTTTGCTTCCTATAAAGTTTTACAGAGGGATGATGAGCCAAACGAAGGAAAATGTTTCAAACTATCTACTGATCTCATGTCTCTGCTAAGTTATTCAAAAGTTAACTTAGCAATCCATAGGATTAGGAAGATAACCTAGGATCGAAATGGAGCTTGTCGTAAGAACGAGGACATTCCTCAGCGTTATCATACAACTTCCTCAAGAAACTTCAACAAGCAGGAAGAACAAAATTAAACAAATTATTTTTCAAATTAACTCAATAAATAAATAAACACTTTTGGTAAGAGAGAGAGAGAGAGAGAGATTCACCAGTGGAAATAAGTCCTGCCACCAGTTCGAGGAACATGGAGAAAGAAGAGCAGATCCTTAAGCGAGCGTTTGTCTTTGTTAGGATCTTCTTCACGAGAAGAAGTCTCTGCCCACTTTTTCACAACTCTCTCGCAATGACCAAACTCAAGCTCCTCCGCAGAGGAGACAAGAACTGATATTACAATGAACGTCGAGACAAATGAGGAACTGAGTGTTGTGAAGTAGAGAGTGAATCAAATCAAGTTCACCAATACAAACCTGAGCCGACAAGTGTAAACCACACCAGAGCTAGCTTCGAGATAGGATTCATATGCATCGTTCGTGCCTCTCGATTCCGAATCCTACTGATGATTAATCAAAATATATATAGATAATAAAAAAATCGAAGCTTTATACGAAACGAATCAAAATATATATAAGAGATACGATTAGGGAACTGAGGAGAAAGAGAAAAAAATCAATTTCGGAAAAAGACAAAACCCAGAACAGAGTTTGTGTCGTGTAATAAAACGAAACAGAAGTGAATGTTGGAGGAGGAGAACAAGAGGGAAGAGGCAGAGAAAAGGGGGGACCCAGAGAATCAAAGGAATTGAATAAAGAAAGGCCTACTTGGTATTGTATAGGGGGAATCGAGATCTCGTGCTCCCTTCCTCGATCGCCGTAGGGGGCAAAACTCTGTATTCCACTAGGCCCTACGAGAAGCTCAAAACAAGGGAGGGTTGTATTACATCGATCGATGGGAGGAAGCAACGGAGAGAGAGATTTGTGTGTGCGCTCCCAAGAGAACAGGGTCACGAGATTTTCTCTTGGTTTCTCCTCCTCGCCCACCCAGAAAAACAAATTAAAAAGAAAAAAGATTGTAAGCTTTACGGAAGAAACACGCACCGAGGAGGTGAAGAGCGAGAGCACTCACTCAGTGTGAAAGAAATCATTTGTTTAATTAATTAATTAATTAACTAATTATCCTCTCATACATTATTTGTACTTAAAAGATTTAATTGGTAGGAAATCAATTAAGTTTGACACATTTAAATTTATTAAATATCTAATTTTAAGAGTATGCTACAAATCTTCAGTTGATATTCCAAAAATTCATTAGATATTGACTTTCAACAATCTTTCGATGCGTTTGAATCTGAAATAACGGGTTAACGAAGAAAAAAATATGGTCCGTGTATTTCTCTACCATGCTAGAATCATACGTACTTGTATTGTCTTTGTCATGAAGGAGAGAGATAGACGATTCAAAGATCACTTTAAGCATATGATAAAAAGATTTCAACTGCAGTTACACAAAAGATTGTGATGGAAGAAACTATTTGGCTAGCTAGTGAAAAGAACATTTGTAGTGGGTTTGTCTGGTTTGTTATATGTGTATGACTATGCTTTTACCGTTTATGTCTAAGATATTATAACAATATGGACAATAAAGATCCGATGTGAGTTTTTAGGAAACTCCATTGAAGGAGTAACAACATATGTGGAACCCATATCTCCTCTACACAGTGGAGACAGTGGATTCATTGCATTATTCCACTCTGTGCCCACTACCAGATGAGGATTGATTCGCTTACTAATTGTTCCGATGAATAAATCATCGAGTCTGTCTTAAAAACCTCTTTTAGTATTTTGCTCTCCGTCTGGTGATTGGTTCCGAAACACCGCTATCTGCATATTGCCCTGGAGCTCCCATGAAGCTTACCAGGTCATCGAGAAACATCGTCTAGGATATCGAAGAAAGCTCTTCTGACATTGCTTTTTTACTTTGATTGATTTCGAACATTGGAGTTGTCTTGTTATTTTTGCACAAAGATCTTGTAATATATATTGTGTACTAAGAGATATATATATATATTGTATCTCTTTCTAATCAGCAAATATCTCACCACTGGAGTTGCTGATGTCATGGTGAGGAAGTTAGAAGAGATCAAAGGAAGCTCACCGAGAAGCTCGAGCCCTTCCAGGAGAATGAGAGATATGGCATTCTGAGCCTTCTTTGTTTACTCCCTCATCGTCGATGTTAGACAGCTTTTCTTCTTTTTCTTGCTGAAAGGCTTCTTGATTTGCTGGCTCGATAGAATTGTTTTGTTTGTGCTTGTTTGTTGTTACTTGTTAGTGTGCAATTTGCAACATGGATCCACAAAATTTGCTTGCTTGTTTGGTCAAACCCACTGTATATTACGCAAAAGAGCCGACTTTATTTCAATAAATAAATGTGATGTTTGTTATCACAAGTCACCGGAGCTTTGTGATGATACATTTTTAAAAATTTATTCAAACAAAAAATGGTTTTACAACGTATCTTGCATTGGTACTTTAGTATTTTTCATAAGAATAATAAAAAAAAAAATTATCTAGCTTCTAGCAAACTGTAATCCTTTTTTTTTTGGCAACAGCAA
>NC_079511.1:3480555-3503525 GCF_000801105.2 Raphanus sativus | reverse complement strand
TGAACAATTCCTGAAACTCATATTTCAAAATAACATAAAAACAAAGACATTATGGACTTTAATTCACACTGATAAGCAAAATGAATACTCTCAAATTCCATCAAACTGAGCAATTGAGTATCCTAACCTGATCAGTTAAGCATATGTGTCAATATACTAGTGATTTGGTAACTATTACCGTAGCTTTATTGACAAGAAACACAGCGTCCTGCATGATCTGAGGAGCAGAGTTTATCGCTTCTCATGATCCTCCGAATCCGAGTCATCGGGGAACCTAATCATCTTCGCCTCTTCCGAAACGACGCCGTTGCTTCTTTCCTTGGTCTCCTCATCGCGTCTCGCTTCTTCGCTGCTCGAAGAAGATTCCGAGATCTCGTCACGAACCTCCTCCTCCGTCTCCTTCCTCGCAACATAATCCTTTAGGTCCGCCTTGTTTGGCGCCTTCTTCTTATTCTTCGTTTTGGACCCGGAGCCGGAGCCGCGTGTGTTGTTGAGACCGTTGCCTTTATCGACGACGCCATCGCTCTTCGCCTTCTTCGACGACACCATTGTTTCACAACTGTTTGCCTGAAGAACAAAGCCGAGTGCCATATCGGTGGATTCTTACATGGGCTTATTTATTTGAGCCTCGTATAAACCATAGGCCCATAATAATGGATACGGAGATGTAATATTTGACTTTTTTTATTAGGCCGTTTTATTTGGGCTTACCATAACTTTAATTTATTTTCCTGTTTAATCCAGTTGTAAATCATTTTTTTTCATTTACTATGAAATAAATTACCTAAATTCTGTTTTCTATAATTTGAATTTCTTAAAACTATTTTTTAAGAAACATGTATACAAATTATTCAAGAAACTAGCATGCTTCTGTTTTTTTTATCATATACTTATCAAACAATGTACTAAAAACTAAAAAAACATTATCTTACTTGCGGTATAATCCCATAGGATACTTGTGGGGATTAGATAAGGAAGGATGGGGGGGGGGAGCGGGGAGTAAGTAATGTCGGACGTATGAGACAGAAGAGGTGTCCGAAAACTAGATACACCACGCGTGACCGAGGACACGCGTAAGACGCTTAGCTAACTCTCTCTCTCTGATACTAAACGTGGTGTATCTTCAATTCCCTTTCAGAAGACGAGTTCGGCATTTTTCATTCATTGTCTCGTCTTTTTAACAACTCCATAACGAAAAAAGGTACCGTTCTCATTGTTATCGTCCATCAATGGCTATGGTAGAAGAACCCATCCTCTCAAGACTCGACCGTATAGATGTCATGGTGAGGAAGCTAGAAGAGATGAAAGGAAGCTCACCTAGAAGCTCCAGCCCATCGACTCCATCGAGTGGGACTCAGCCATCTTCATTGGATCTTTCATCACCGAGGAGCACAGGTGGGAAGCAAGTTCAGTGCCGTTCGATGGAGCAAGTGATGGAAGAGACTGAGAGAAAAGGGACCTTGCTAGAGAGACTAAACAATGTGGAGGAGCAAGTTCTCAAGCTGTGTTTAAAGTTGGAGGAAGAGTTTGAAGAAGAGAGTAAGGGAGATGATAATTCAAAGAGAACGAAGAAGAAGAAGAAGGGGTTGAGGAAGTTGGTAGAGAAAGTTGTACTTGGATCTTCTTCTCCGACCAAAAGCCCTTCCAAGAGATGGCATTGCTGAGCCTTTTTTTCTATTACTCTGTTTTTCCTCCATTATCCATGTATGTATAAAAGCTTTTCTTCTTTTTTTCTATGATGAAAGGCTCAAATTTTAATCGTTTCGTTTTCGTGTTTGCGTTTGTTGTTACTTGTAAGTGAACTGCAATTCTGTACGCACAAAGTTGTTTGCCTGTATATTCCGCATAAGAGCCTACTCTTATTTCAATAAATGTGATGTTTATCACAAGTCACCTGCGCTTGCCTGCCTTGTTAACATACTTTTTTTAATTTTTAAAAAGAAATGTAATGTTAAATTTATCACAAGTCCCGGTTTTGATCAAGAAGGACTTGCAGAAGATGACTCAACTTGTTCCGTGTAATGCGTTGTGAGAAACCGCACCGTTGAATAGTATCGCTATGGATCATGTCACCATGTGAATGTATCCCAAAAAGAGCTTTATAATGCGGGGTGAAACATACATTACATTACAAAGATGACATGATCCATAACGATAGAACTATACATCACCACCGTGACTACCACAACCACACTCATAAACGAATTTATGAAATCGCAATTAGATAATTAATTTATTTACTAGATTTTGATCCGCCCTTCAAAGGGCGGATATATTTTTTGTTTTAATCTTTTTTTTTTAAATTATTTGTTTGTATTTGATTTATTTTATAATCATATTTGTGTTTGTTACTAATTTAATTTGATATAATAGTCTTTTAAATAAATGAAATATATAGATAGATCCAATATGTTACATTTATTGGGTTTTTAACCAAAGATTTAAATATATAGGTGGAAATTACAGATTTAGGAAACCAACGTGGAAGTTACAATTTTTTTTAATAAAAGTAATTATATAATATATCTAGATAATTATTTAGATGCATTATATTTTATGTTGGACACAACCTTTAATCAATTGGATATGTTGAAGAATTAATAGAATAGATTAGCGCATATTCCTTTTATATGACAAAATCAAAGATTACAGAAACAAATTATTAATAGAGCGCCGAATAAGTTTCCCCGTTTTTCACCTTTCCCCTTGTTTGATGCAAAAAAAAGGGTTTCAAAACTTGGATCTCCAAACCATCCATCGCTCTCGAGACTCTCCATCGGGATCTCAATCTTGTGCTGTTTGATTGAATCGGTTAGGGCTTTTCAGCTAAACCAAACAAAACCACTGCTCGTCTACCGGAAGAAGCGGTTATCTAGATTCACTTCACTTGCTAGGAGTGTTCTAGGCACGGATCTAGCCAAGCTCTCCTCCTCCTCCTCCTCCTTTGTTCAGCTACGGCGAAGCTTTTGAGCTCCACCCCCACTCCTCACTCACTCGCAGAGCCATGTTCTGGAAGCTCACGTCTCTCTCTGCATCTTCTCCGGTGAGTTAAACAGAGATTTTCCCCGGTGGCTTTTCCCTTGAAATTGACTTTTTTTTTATTTTGTTTATTATTCTCTCAGTCGCTCGTTACTTTGAACGGTTTGCTCATATTATCTGAAATTGGATTTGCTTAGTTAGTATCATTGACTTCATTGTTTACGAGCATTAGGTGGAGACGATACTAGACAAAGAGAATTTCGCTTTGGAAGAGCTTCTCGACGAGGAAGAGATTATCCAAGAATGCAAGGCTTTGAATAGCCGCCTCATTAATTTGTACGTTTTTTTGTTTGTTTTTTTTTTTATCATTTTTAATTTATTGTTTCATAGAAATCAGATAAACCAACCCCTATGCTAAAAGTTGTGGGAATCCAGTGTCTGTTGCAGTAATGTTTGATTGTGGGGGGGTATTAATAATGTTTGCAGTCTAAGGGATAAAGCTCAAGTGGAGCAGTTATTGCGGTACATTGTTGAAGAACCTCCAAATGATACTGCTGATAGTAAACGTGTTTTCAAGTAATATATGCTGCTTCATTGGAGTTACACCTTGTCTTACTCAATTCTTTTCCTCTCCAGCTAATAAATAGGTTCTTCTTCTCTTAGGTTTCCATTCGTCTCCTGTGAAATATTTACATGTGAAATTGATGTTATTCTAAAAACTCTGGTGGAGGACCAAGAGGTATTTCCTTTTTTCATTCATACATTTCATTTGTTTTGTCATCTGTAATGTGTTTTATTGTTACCTACTTACCCTAGATCTCATTTGTTGGCTTAATTTTCTTGCAGCTGATGGACTTGCTTTTTTCTTTTCTGGAACCAAATCGTCCTCATACTGCATTGCTGGCGGGCTATTTCAGCAAGGTACTCTCTCTCTCTCTCTTATAATACCATAAGTTTGCGAATTTAGCCAACTTCCGGTAGTTCTTTTTTAATATTCATATATTTTTGTGGCTTCAATTATTTGGAGACTCCGTGGTGTGCAGCACCTTACTTGTCTCTGTTTGGTGTAGGTTGTCATTTGCCTTATGGTCAGAAAGACCGCAGCGCTTATGAATTATGTGAAAGTAAGTATTGACATTTGGTTAAATTGATGGTAAATGTTATTTTCTTTTCCCTCTTTTGCATGACGTTTATGACTAGATTTTTATGTAGCTTTAGAAGTATATACATTTGCATCAAGCCTGGGTCATTATGATTGAACTATAGTTGGCTGAAAATTTGGATAATATAACTTCAATAAAATATTCCATTGTAGTCTTGACATATAGATCTCTGCAGACTTACTGCATTGCAAGAAGATAAGATTGACATGACTCTAGTCTCAATTGAATTGCTGGCAATTATTTCTTGTGACAGCAAAATTAGTTTAACTGTTTATGTTTGTTGTGTTGTCTTGAGGTACCTACACTGGCTACAGTTATTAAAGTTACTTTTGATGATCACAGGGGCATCAAAATGTTTTCTGCCAGTTGGTTGATTTGATTGGAATAACATCCATCATGGAGGTAATATGTTTGTCTTAGACATAGTGCACCTGGTGTGGCTCAGAGATCATTTTTTCAATGATATAGATGTGAAACTGTCTAGGTTTTGGTTCGCTTGGTTGGGGCGGATGATCAAGTCTATCCCAACTTTCTGGATGTGATGCAATGGCTCGCAGATAGCAATTTACTTGAAATGATCGTGGACAAACTTAAACCATCTGTAAGTGGTGAAGTTTTCTATACTTACAAGAGGCTCGTGATTCTGTTTGATAAATCTAGGATATCTGATCTGGTTTTCCTAGTTTATTTTATCATCTTCATTCGGATCTGATATTTGTAGTTTATTGCAATCTTTTCCAACTTGAATCAGAGTCCTCCGGAGGTTCAGGCAAATGCTGCAGAAACATTATGTGCAATTTCTCGGAATGCACCATCAGCTTTAGCTACACAACTCTCTAGCCCTGGGTTTGTAACCTTTTATTCCATTATTGATTCATATTGCTTCAGTATATTGATACAGAAGTATTTGACGTGGCAGCACAACTTTTTCCCTGTTTATGCAGCTTCGTTGCTAGGATATTTGGTCATGCTTTTGAAGACTCACACTCAAAAACGGGTCTAGTTCATTCGCTTTCAGTATGCACCTCTCTGTTGGATCCGAGAAAATCAGCTGCGTCATCGTCTATGTTCAATTCTTATAGCGGTCAACATATGTTCGAGTCTCCTGTCCCAGCGTCTCAGGAGACTATTGGTGCCATGCTGCCTAAACTCAGTAAGTTGGAACATATGATGTAACATCTTCACGTCTCAGGAGATTATTACTTTCCCCCTTTTGGGATTGGATGCACATAATCTAATATTGCAAAAAACCAGTAGTCAACCCTTTTCTTCTGTGATATATCTTCCAATTTGCGAGGATTTAAGATCTATTTGCATGTCATGTTTGATTTTCTCTGCTCGCTATGGTGTCTGTTCTGTTTTGGTTTGTATTGATTAAAAGGAAACTGGTTTCACATCAATTCCATAAAGTTTTGAAATACTTTCATAGAACTTTTTGTATATGTAGGATAGTGTTTCATACAAATATTCCAAGTCGGGGTTTACGTATTCAATGGCCTTATATGATCAATATATCTTTTTTTTTCTGCAGGCGACTTGCTTATGCTTCTCAATGTAGCATCTGACAGCACAGTATTGCCTACAACATATGGTGAACTGAGGCCTCCTCTTGGAAAGCATCGTCTAAAGGTCTGATCCAAAACTTGTAGTTCTACGACAGCAACATTGCTTTTTAATATATAAAGTCTCTATGCTTAATTAGACTCGGTATCCCTCTTTTCTCTTTCAGATTGTGGAGTTCATTGCAGTTTTGTTGAGAACTGGAAGTGAAGCTGCACAGAAGGAGTTAGTTAGTTCAGGAATAATTAAAAGAACCCTTGATCTGTTTTTTGAGTAAGCATTTGCTAAACTTCAAACTCTTGATCTCAGTGTTACTATATCTTAAATAATCAAGCACTTGTAACATATGAAGGTACCCATACAATAACGCGCTGCATCATCAAGTTGAGACTATAATACTTTCTTGTCTGGAAAACAAGAGCGATTTGATGGTTAACCATATTCTTCGAGAATGCAATATGATTGGAAAATTCCTCGCTTCAGACAGGGACTCGGATCTCTCAGGTGATAGCCAGGTATTACCATTTGCTATGTTCACAAAGTTTTAAATTTGATCTTTGGTATATGACGTAGTGTCATGTTAAGGCAGCTCCAAGTTAGAGCCATTGGTTCACTGCTCCAAAGTTCATTTACCTAACCAAGTACCCTTTGCCATTTTCTTTTTCTTTTGTGTGAGGTAGCCTACTGCAGCAGCCACTGGGAAGAAACCCCCTCGAGTCGGATATATTGGACACATCACAAGAATATCAAATAAAATTGGTCAGTTGAGTAACAGCAATGACCACCTAAAGGCATACCTTCAGGTTGTTCAATCTCTTGCTGTGTGTGTAGTTCTGCCGCTTTTTTTTGTCAGTTTACACGGAATATAAACCATTAGTCGAGTCTTGCGATGAGGTGTCCTCGCATTCTCAGCGCACGTTTCATGCTTGCTGACATGGCTTTGTTCATTCTCAAATCTTTAGGAAAACAGCGAATGGAATGAGTGGCAAGGTAGTGTTCTACAGGAGCGTAATACTGTTGAGAATGTCTACAGATGGGGATGCGGGTACGTCCATTACCTTTACTCACTAATCATATAATAACCGCCATCATGATCAGTCACAGCTACATATGAATATTAATTAGCTTGTCCGGTTTGAATTTTATATTCACTCTTGGTTAATAAATATTCCTAAAACACTTTTAAATGTAGGCGCCCAACGACAGTACAAGATAGGACAAGAGATAGCGATGAGGAAGACAAGGATTACGATGTTGCTGCTCTGGCCAATAATTTGAGCCAAGCATTTACGTATAAAATGTATGGAAACGATGACAATGAAGAGGTATCTTCCCATCCTAGTGCCCATTTTTTCCCTCAATTGCGAACGATTTAACTGGTACTAAATTTATCTTCTTCTTATCTCCTCTGGTCAGGACCACAATGCTCTCGACAGAGATGATGATGTAAGTCTTGCACACTTCCTCTTCCTCCTTTTGTTCTTTTATCACACCATGATACATACAGGGATGTACCTCAATAACATTCTTTTGAAAATTGGTATTTGTTCATTATACGCAGGATGTGTACTTCGACGATGAATCAGCTGAAGTAGTAATCTCATCCTTAAGACTCGGAGATGACCAAGGAAGGTGAGTTTATTCTTTTCTTTTTCTCTGCATATACTGGTGTCCTCGTATCCTTGCTTTAATTTAACCCAGGTTTTTTACACTTTGCTGGTAGAACAATGACTTGAATCTTTCTCATTACTTTGCCGCAGCTTGTTTACAAATTCAGATTGGTTCACATTCCAAGACAACAGATTCGGGAGCACGCCCTCTGACACAGCAGGTTCCAATACGTTACAGGAGGACGAGGAATTGAACAGAGCCTTCAATGCCAACACTAGCAGCAGCAGTGACGACGACGAGGTGGTCGTTGGGGAAGAAGACGATGATCTAACCAGGAATCCAAAGGATAGCGCAGCTGAAACCAACTTCCAAATGGGGTTCTTCGACTTCAACACGCCGGAGAAAACCGAAGAAGCTTTTGCAGAGCAGCCACCCGAATGGGTTGGGTGGAGCGAACCGTCATCCGATATGCAAGGGAGTAGTGGCATTGGTCTGAACCCATTCCTTGATGATGATGACGATGATGACAGCAAAAACATGATGAACCTCGACATACCAACAATGCCTGAGGGAAAAACGGAACCTGTGATACCAAACGGGTCTTCGTCCCCAACAGGAAGATCGTTGTTCGAGAAGGATGTGGAGTTTGTGGGAGTGGAAGCAGAAGGGACAGAAAAAGCGATGGAGCAAGCGATGAAAGAAGGGACAGTAGGGGAAGCTGGAGCCATGAAGAGGAAGATGGAGACGGTTGAGGAGCAAAGTTCGGGAGTGAAGGAGTTCAACGATAACAATTTCTGGAAAGTGGATCAACAAGTCGGAGTTTTGGAGTGACAAGAAAATAGAATGTTATCTTGTTGTACATTATGATTTTGTATGAGAGAGTGTTTGTGTAAGAAAACTTTGTTTCTTTTAGTTAAAATTTGGTTCTAGAGACTCATTCCTTATGTTCCTATGATGTTCTCAAAGCCAAATATGTCTCTGCAAACATACTGCTTGCAAAATGGAACAGAGCATAATAAGATAGAGACACATAATCAAACAAATACTATGTAACAATAATACACCTCTAAACTCTCTTCATTAGATATTTCTTTTAAAAAAAAAAACAGTCACTAACAACACTCTACTTGTATACTATTCTCTTCCTGCAGAGAGTGAGTTCCCATATCACCATGCTCTAGTGTCATCAAACTGATCACCTTCCTTCCTCCTCATCTCTATGATCTTCCTGTGTGAGTTAGAATGCACAGATGGGATGAAGGTCGGGCTTGAGGCTGGTCTATACTCAGGAACTAAACGGCCTGATCTGAACCTGACCCCGCACGCGTTGCAGAGGGTCTTTGGCCCATTGGGCCCTTCCCTCCACTGAGGAGTCTTGGTTGTCTCGCAGTGAGTGCATTTCCAAACTATCCCATCAGAATTTAATCCCTCAGAACTCGAT
Organism: Raphanus sativus; assembly: GCF_000801105.2. Taxonomy (NCBI): domain Eukaryota; kingdom Viridiplantae; phylum Streptophyta; class Magnoliopsida; order Brassicales; family Brassicaceae; genus Raphanus; species Raphanus sativus. The sequence goes on along the minus strand of NC_079511.1, from coordinate 3,494,771 downwards.
GACGCTGATGAGTAGCTGCTCGGGGACATCTTGCGTTTCTTCTTGGCACTCTGCTCATCCGAATAGTAAGTCTCGGATTCTGGTTCGCCCGGGGTGATTAACTTCTCAGGCTCAAAAGGGTAAATGTATCTAACTCTCAGTGTAGTGGGGCGTCTGCGCTTGCTTCTCACGCCTTTCACAGGAAAAGACAATCTCTGAGATGTGGAGGAGTTCTGTGGCGAGAAAGAACCGTCGCTGCTCTCAAGAACTGACACTGGGCTTGAAGACTGAAACAGCTTAGAGACTTTGACCTCAGGATGTGATGATGAAGATTGCTGGACGGTGCTATTTATGCCAGACAAGGCTGCAGATGAACCGGACTGTTTCTGCAACCATGAAAGAATATTAGACAATTACCATTATACACTTTAATAAAGATTTGACTATTACTCGAAAAAAAAAAATCTATACGTGACTCGCTTTTCTAACCTAAGCGGTAAAAAAAAAAGGTATCATCGAAAGAAGCAATATATATATACGTTACATAATATCAGCTTGAATGAATATATATATATATATATATATATATATACGTTACATAATATTAGCTTGAATGAAACGCACAACCCACCTAATCTATCACGTGACATGCATATTCCTTGTTATTTGTTTAGATTATGTCACAAGTAGCGTAAACAAGCGACTAACTTTATCGAGAACAACGAAGAACAACTCACCAAAACAGGCAAGGCCTTCTGAGTCCCGGCCTTAATGGCAGCACTAGAGTTGAACTCAGAGGGGAAACTAGTAAACATATCCATGGAAGGAGGCTCGAGTTCTTTAAACTGAGCGTCCCAATCACCTCCCTCGCCATTGGTGGTATCGATGTCTTCTAGCGGAAAATCAATATGGTCGATGAAATCATCGAAGAAATTGTCTGAGAGACCTTTTAACTCCTCCTCAGGTAACCAGTTCATAACTAACATACAGAAAAAAAACAAAAGGTTATACCGAGAAATGTAAAAACAGGTTTTATGTCACTCTTTGATATGATATAGGCCTTAAAACAACAAATAAAAGGTAGCCAAGAATGATAATTAATTACAGTTCTTTCTTCTCATCACTGAGTTTATAAAAACCGCAGAGACAAGTGTCGGTCGCATTTTCTCACACCAAACAAAGCAAAACGGACGAAGAAATTTACCATTTTTTGGAAAAAAACATAGAACAAAATATAAACACAAAGAGAAATCTCTTTTCACGGAAGAGAGAAAGAGAGACGTACGAACCTTTTCGATATAGTATGGACTACACAGAGAGAAAGAGAGAAGGAGGAGTAGTACGATTTGCAGTTTCACAATTTTGGGAGATATAAAAATAAAATAAAAAGCCAAATGATGGATGATAAACAGAGTGTGAGAGAGGGAGAAGAAGGTTGATATGGGAGTTTTTATTTATTTATTTAAAGATATTATTATTATAGGAATAATTAAAAAAAAACGTAAAAATATGGAAACTGCTATTCATCTCGACATTTCTTAACTTTAAAGAAAATCCGTAATTGATTTTTTTTTGTTTCCTGGGAGTCAAAGAAAATACGCGTCTCTACTTTACACACCTTTGGTTAACTCACTGAATACTGTTTTTTTTTCATTACCGAATTAATAAATACATTAACCGTACGCATACTTAACTGAATAAATTCAGTTCAACAAGTTCTGGTACAAATGTAACCTCTTCTACAGCACATAAATATCTTTTCATTCGTATATAAGGTAATAAAATTAAAAAAATAGCAGTCAACGTCTGATCTGAATGAATGAGGAATATAACGTGTAAAATCAATATGTTTTGACAAAAAAAGAAGAAGGTAATAGTGAAGATATAAATACAGAAGAAAATGATTTGAGTGGGAATAATAGTTTCGAAGGAAACACGAAAATGTCATAGAGGAGCACATGCAAAACCAGGTGATAAAAACCTTGAACAACGATATGATGATGGTTCGTTCATAGATCAGATCTATTATTATTTTTCTGTTTGGTTAGTGGCTAAATGATGTTAAGCAAACCAACAAGTCAGAGGAAGGATTAATAATTACATTATTAAAACTTTAGCATATAGTGTAAGATATGGTCAAAGTGAAATGGAGAGATCACCGACGATTACGAGTCGAGAACCGAAAATTTTAACAATTATTATGGGAAAGTGGGTCCCCTGCCTAACTCTTTTGCTCCCCATCTTCCACATGATGTGTTCTTCCTATCAATTATTCTTTTAAATCATATCATTCCAATAAATATGTATCATATTGTGTTGACACTGATGTCTAAAACCAAGACAGTTATTAGAACTAAGTATCATGATTTTTTTTTAACACTGATATTTTTATCTTTCAGTATTATCTTTTGAATCCTAAGTTTCCGCATGGTGTGTCACTCTGCATCGTGGATAAAAAAAATTTCATGTTGTGATGTGTATATTTTCTAAATCTGTTTATACAAACTGATTCTGTGACAACCTGTCCTGCGGAACCACCTGTCCGTAGACCCAAGCTCACAGCGCTGCAGCGCACCGACCCCAACCCCTCCACTATGAGTTCTCACTAACTCCATAATTAGGTTGTTGGTGAGGTTCGAACCCCCCGACCTCACCAACAACCTAATTATGGAGTTAGTGAGAACTCATAGTGGAGGGGTTGGGGTCGGTGCGCTGCAGCGCTGTGAGCTTGGGTCTACGGACGGGTGGTTCCGCAGGACAGGTTGTCACATAAAAAGTCGACTTTTAATGTGACAACCCGTCCCGTGGAACACCTGCCCATGGACCCCAGGCTCACAGCGCTGCAGCGCACCGACCCCAACCCCTCCATTATGAGATCTCACTATCTCCATTATTAGGTTGTTGGTGAGACTCGACTTTTTATGTGACAACCTGTCCTGCGGAACCACCTGTCCGTAGACCCAAGCTCACAGCGCTGCAGCGCACCGACCCCAACCCCTCCACTATGAGTTCTCACTAACTCCATAATTAGGTTGTTGGTGAGGTTCGAACCCCCGACCTCACCAACAACCTAATTATGGAGTTAGTGAGAACTCATAGTGGAGGGGTTGGGGTCGGTGCGCTGCAGCGCTGTGAGCTTGGGTCTACGGACGGGTGGTTCCGCAGGACAGGTTGTCACATAAAAAGTCGACTTTTAATGTGACAACCCGTCCCGTGGAACACCTGCCCATGGACCCCAGGCTCACAGCGCTGCAGCGCACCGACCCCAACCCCTCCATTATGAGATCTCACTATCTCCATTATTAGGTTGTTGGTGAGACTCGAACCCAGGTCCCACCCTTTAACAGCATTCCCACAGGACAAGCTGTCACCAATTGACTTGTAATGCCCCGACCGCCCACGGCTAATGGGCCACCCACGCCCGCTCTCTCGGCCCGTGGGCCCCATCCCATCCGACGGTCGGTCGTTAATTTTCCAAGGCTCGAAATCATTATTTACTGACCCTGCAATCACCACCCGACCTTTCCCCGTGCTTTGGCCTCACTCGCACGCTATCGCGAATCACTTCCCGATAGGTCACCCATCCTTCCACTACTCCAGCTTAAGCACGCTTAACTCTGGAGTTCTTTCAGGTTGTGTTCCGGAAAAGGTAAGTCAACTTTGGTGACATAGGTAGCCAAATCAATTCTCTTAAGCCTTTTTTCACATATCACAACTCGGGATGTTACAATTCACCCCCTCTCAAAGAACGCAACGCCCTCGTTGCGCCCCACGACAGGTCTCAAGACGCCTCTCAAGTCAGAACTGAGACGGCTAACCAGCTCTGATACCACTTGTAACGCCCCGACCCGTCTACGGCTAATGGGCCACCCACGTCCGCTTATTCGGCCCGTGGGCCCCATCCCATCCGACGGTCGGTCGTTAATTTTCCAAAGCTCGAAATCATTGTTTACTGACCCTGCAATCACCACCCGACCTTTTCCCGTGCTTTGGCCTCACTTACACGGTATCGCGAATCACTTCCCGATAGGTCACCCATCCTTCCACTACTCCAGCTCAAGCACGCTTAACTCTGGAGTTCTTTCAGGATGTGTTCCGGAAAAGGTAAGTCAACTTTGGTGACATAGGTAACCAAATCAATTCTCTTAAGCCTTTTTTCACATATCACAACTCGGGATGTTACAGATTCATTTTTCTATTTTGTATTTTTTCTATGATGGCAATAAATTATAGTAGTAACTAGTAAATAGTACAGTCAATTGCGTGAAAAAGAGTACAGTCAAATTCAAACTAGTTAGTACTTTCCCATATAAGAAATCCAATGAACTTTTTAATTAAAATTGGTTGCTTGTCTATAAATCCTAGTCTAATAAATTTTGAAAGGATCATTTTTATCATATAAAACCATAGAGATTTTATGTTAAATTAAGAGTTCAGGTTATAAATAGCCATATAATCTCATCATAGGTTATCATCCCAACTCTTTGCGTAGATCAAACTCAAATATTCCTTGAAGTTTACAAAAAAAAAGTGTAAAAGAAGGTTTTAAAACAAACAGCACTTACTTTTGACTTTTGTTATATTATTAGCCTTTTTAAAAGAAAAGAAGATGTGGGCTTTGCTTCTAATTTTTTCATTTTTCACCTGGAAGGCAAACACCCAAAACTTTTTCTTTTCCAGGAAAAGAAAAAATAAATATTACAATTAGACCCAGAAACTTCTCCTAATTGCTGAATTTGGCCCAAAAGAAAGTGAGAATGATCAAATCTTAACTTTAGAGGTTCTTCTCCTTCTAGCGTTTACAAATAGAAACAAGAGGAAGAGCAGTAACAGCATCAATGCCACTGATACCAACTTCCACAGCTTCTCACCTTCCATTTCTCCAAATACGTTCTGCAGATCAACAATGCTCCCCTTCGACTGCACATTCAACAACAACAACAACAACATTTTGAATGAGAGAAACTCTGAGCCAGTTCCATTGCAAGATGTGAATCTTTTGGATCAAAAGCAAAAGAGGGGACTCACAGTTGAAACCATTTTATTCGACACTAGTTCATGCTCTTTGACAAAGATCTCTTTAGCATACTTGTAAAGCTCCACATCTAGATTGTTAAGCGATTTGATCTGCTGAATGACCTCGTTAGGAACTCTTGAACGCGTCTGCAAAATGCATTTATCAAAAAAGATTATAGATTACTCAGGGCTTCTCTCATTTAACATTTATTTTTTACCCCTCTGGTAAAATTAGCTGGCGAGATTCTCTTCAAGGAGTTGACACGTCTGGTTCCTTGGGACTTTCTTAGATGAGTAATGCATCCCTCATAGACTTCCATTAAGGTTTTTACCGTCATCTAAATTGTATATATACAACAGAGATAAAAATCAACACCATTTCACACATTGATCATAAAGCCTAGAAAAGGAAAGTTACTTACATTTCCACTCTTAGCTTCTATCTTATTAGATACAACTTCAGATGTACCATTCTGCAAGTTATTAGTCACTTTCAGTAACAAAATCACAATTTTTACAGTCGAGAATTAAAACCTTTATTACATTGAGGTGCATGAATTCACCTGGGTTTCACTCTTATCTGATCCAGATTCTGAAACTGTAACACTTGCTTCTGGAGCATCAAGAAAATAAGGTTTGAGAATTTTTACGATTATTGTTGTATCCCAAAGGAACTCTCAATATCATTATCCTTGACTCTAAAGGTCACCCGCATTGGTGAGTTTCTCATCATGAATCTCTCACCAATTATATTAGTATTTAATTAGAAAGTCTGACAGAAAAGGCTGAGAGACGCGTCCCTCAAATGAGAGACTTTGCCAAGCTTTTCTGAGAGACTTACCTATTAAATATTGATATAATTCGTGAGAGACTCACCAATGCCGATGCCCTTAGTTGCTAGGTTGTCCTCCATAAAGAAAAATTTGAAAGATGGAGAAACTTACACCAACCTTGTTTAGTAGTTTCGGTTTTTGCAGTTGCATTTGACGCACCCAATTGAGAAAGCACCTGAGAACCCACTACATTGGCAAAAAGCGATGCAGATTCCCTGTGCTCTTCTGTCAGTCCAACATACAACATGCTGTCTAACCTTCTCTGCAATATCAAAAAAAAAACTTATAGAATCATCTACTACCAAATACAGTTCATTATGATGAGAGAAGAACAACAAGTGTAGCTACTAGCTAACCAACCTTGGCGACTTGGAGAACAGGGTCACCGAGGTTTCTGTACTTCTGCACACAATGCGAACCTCGTGGGCTTCTGATAAACGTGAATTGTTTGTCAATCCTGCAATCTGTGAAAAATGAAATGAAAATGCTCTGGAGATTCTCTAACTCAGTTTACTTTGAAAAAAAAAAATCAAAAAGACAAAGAAACATGAAAAAAAAAAGGTACCTGAAACGTTGCTCCGTTGTGGATAATGTCATGAGCAGTAGGGGTGTCGAGATACTTGTGCAGTGGCATAAGCATCTCGTCCATGTCGTAAGGGTTGTCGTCCTCGATAATAACTACTCCCTTGAGTTTTCGTGCATCTCTCTAATAAAAGACCAAACATATACGAGCTTAAAAGACGTCTATGTAATCAACTAAGCCTGAGATTTTGTACCGAACCGGCTGAACCGGTTAGACGTACGGTTCGATTCGGTAGGTTTTCTAAAAAAAACTTCGGTTTTCTTTTTCAAAAATAAATAAAATTTACCCAAACTGTACCAAAAAACCCGAACGGAACTAACCAAAATAACTGAATTTAACCAAAATTAACCGAATTTATCCAAAATTTTAACAGAATTAAACCAAAAATAACCAAAATAAAAAACTTAGGTAAGATTTTCAAAAATCGTAGAAACCGAATACCAAACAAAATTTTATTTCTGGTTAGTTCGGTAAAATTTTCATACTGAACTAACCGAATAAACCAAAGAACCTGAACAAACCGAACCTGCAGAAGGCCTATGTAAATGCAAAACAAAAACAAGATGAATGGGGGATTTGGTATGACAGCATACCCGAGCAAAGAGGTCTTCTCTCATCCATGGAACAAGGTACTTCCATGGCCATATGTCAAGCGTGCTAATCACATTATTCTTGCGGATGCGGCCAGACATCTTCGTCGCAGAAGTCAAATTGGGATGCACCAAGAACCTAGCTGCCACCTCTACCGAAAACTCATAAGTGCTCAGGACACGCGCGACGGGGTCCCGGACTATTGTCATCACCGAGGTTCTATCCCTCGGAAGCTTAGACATTAAACTATAATCATCATGTGTTGCCAACAACTTGCACTTTTGCTTCCTATAAAAGAAAAATGTCAGTGACTGATTAGAGCCCAAAAAAGGAGGAAAAGGTTTGGAAACTATCTACTCATCTCATTGGTCTGTGTGCTGGCTAAGTTATCTAAAAAGTCAACTTAGCAAATCCGTAGAGTAGTGTACACACTAGAATCTTCATTATTATTTCTTTGACATTAAGGATGATGTTAATGACATGAGAGAAGACAAGAGATCAGAGGAAGATAACCTAGGATCGAAATGGAGCTTGTCGTAAGAACGAGGACATTCCTCAGCGTTATCATACAACTTCCTCAAGAAACTTCAACAAGCAGGAAGAACAAAATTAAACAAATTATTTTTCAAATTAACTCAATAAATAAATAAACACTTTTGGTAAGAGAGATAGAGAAAGAGAGATTCACCAGTGGAAATAAGTTCTGCCTCCAGTTCGAGGAACATGGAGAAAGAAGAGCAGATCCTTAAGCGAGCTTTTGTCTTTGTTAGGATCTTCTTCACCAGAAGAAGTCTCTGCCCACTTTTTCACAACTCTCTCGCAATGACCAAACTCAAGCTCCTCCGCAAAGGAGGAGACAAGAACTGATAATACAATGAACATCGAGACAAATGAGGAACTGAGTGTTGTGAAGTAGAGAGTGAATCAAATCAAGTTCACCAATACAAACCTGAGCCGACAAGTGTAAACCACACCAAAGCTAGCTTCGAGATAGGATTCATATGCATCGTTCGTGCCTCTCGATTCCGAATCCTACTACTGATGATTAATCAAAATATATATAGATAATAAAAAATCGAAGCTTTATACGAAACGAATCAAAATATATATAAGAGATACGATTAGAGAACTGAGGAGAAAGAGAAAAAAATCAATTTCCGAAAAAGACAAAACCCAGAACAGAGTTTGTGTCGTGTAATAAAACGAAACAGAAGTGAATGTTGGAGAAGGAGAACAAGAGGGAAGAGGCAGAGAAAAGGGGACCCAGAGAATCAAAGGAATTGAATGAATAAGAAAGGCCTACTTGGTATTGTATAGGGGGAATCGAGATCTCGTGCTCCCTTCCTCGATCGCCGTAGGGGGCAAAACTCTGTATTCCACTAGGCCCTACGAGAAGCTCAAAACAAGGGAGGGTTGTATTACATCGATCGATGGGAGGAAGCAACGGAGAGAGAGATTTGTGTGTGCGCTCTCGAGAGAACAGGGTCACGAGATTTTCTCTTGGTTTCTCCTCCTCGCCCACCCAGAAAAACAAATTAAAAAGAAAAAAGAAGAAACACGCACCGAGGAGGTGAAGAGCGAGAGCACTCACTCAGTGTGAAAGAAATCATTTGTTTAATTAATTAATTAACTAATTATCCTCTCATACATTATTTGGACTTAAAAGATTTAATTGGTAGGAAATCAATTAAGTTTCACACATTTAAATTTACTAAATATCTAATTTTAAGAGTATGCTAAAAAATCTTCAGTTTATATTCCAAAAATTCATTAGATATTGACTTTCAACAATCTTTCGATGCGTTTGAATCTGAAATAATGGGTTAACGAAGAAAAAAATATGGTCCGTGTATTTCTCTACCATGCTAGAATCATACGTACTTGTATTGTCTTTGTCATGAAGGAGAGAGATAGACGATTCAAAGATCACTTTAAGCATATGATAAAAAGATTTCAACTGCAGTTACACAAAATTAGATTGTGATGGAAACTATTTGGCTAGCTAGTGAATGTAGTGGGTTTGTCTGGTTTGTTATATGCCATGTGTATGACTATGCTTTTTGTACTGTTTATGTCTAAGATATTATAACAATATGGACAATAAAGATCGATGTGAATTTTTTTATATAGCTCCATTGAAGGAGCAACAGCATGTGTGGAACCCATATCTCCTCTCTACATTGGAGACAGTGGATTCATAGCATTGTCTCCACTCTGCGACCACTACAATGACCAGATGAGGATTGATTCGCTTACTAATTGTTCCGATGAATAAATATATCATCGAGTCTGTCTTAAAAACCTCTTTTAGTATTTTGCTCTCTGTCTGGTGATGGTTCCGAAACACCGCTATCTGCATATTGCCCTGGAGCTCCCATGAAGCTTACCAGGTCATCGAGAAACATCGTCTAGGATATCAAAGAAAGCTCTTCTGACATTGCTTTTTTTTAGTTTGATTGATTTCCAACATTGGAGTTGTCTTGTTATTTTTGCACAAAGATCTTGTAATATATATATTGTGTATGAATGCCTTTAGTCAAAAAAAATATATATATATATATATATTGTGTACTAAGAGATATATATATATATATGTTGTCTCTTTCTAATCAGCAAATATCTCACCACTGGAGTTGCTGATGTCATGGTGAGGAAGTTAGAAGAGATCAAAGGAAGCTCACCGAGAAGCTCGAGCCCTTCCACGAGAATGAGAAATATGGCATTGCTGAGCCTCTTTTTTTATTACTCCCTCATCGTCGATGTTAGACAGCTTTTCTTCTTTTTCTTTGCCGAGAGGCTTTTTAATTTGCTGGCTCGATAGAATTGTTTTGTTTGTGCTTGTTTGTTACTTATTAGTGTGCAATTTGCAACATGGATCCACAAAATTTGCTTGCTTGTTTGGTCAAACCCACTGTATATTACGCAAAAGAGCTGACTTTATTTCAATAAATGTGATGTTTGTTATCACAAGTCACCTGTGCTTGGTGATGATACATTTTTAAAAATTTATTCAAACAAAAAATGGTTATTCAAACAAAAAATGGTTTTTTTTTTTTGAAACCCATTTTTCATATTAAAAGCATAAAGAAATAAAAGCATTACAAGCCCAATGACTTAAGTTTTACCAGCAGCCCAATAATAAAAAACATCAAGAATCATATTGTAACCCATGAGGCCCATGTTGATACATAGAAAGTAACGAGAGGCAGAAGAGTAGAAGACGCTTTGATCAGAATGATGAAGACGAGTTTGGAAGGAGATGCAAAGGCAGTTGCCAATTTCAGAAAGAGCGGAGTAAAATCAGCCCAGCCACTGTTGCATCATGATTGAAGCTGTTGTTGGGTTCTGTCCACGCAAAGAGAGGATCCGATCCTTTACTTGGCGATCGATTTGGCAGATGAGAGAAGAGGGTGATCGGAAGATACTTCGGTGAAGCCTAGCGTTCCGTTCCGACCAAGACCAGTAGAGGCAGGCCTGCCAGCATAGCAGAGAGAGCATACCTAGTGGGGATCGTCGATTCCTACTCTGTAATTGATGAAGCACTACCGTCCAGTTCTTCTCAGGAGTCATAGCGCATCTACTGATCAGAGGTCGCCAAATCTCCCAAGTAAACGAGCACTCGAAATAAAGATGATCGCGAGTCTCTTCAAACTCATTACATAGTAGACAAAGAGGAGAAGTTGGAAGGCCCCAGCGTAGCAATCTGTCCCTAGTTGGGCTCCGATTCAGCACCATTAGCCACGCCAAGAAACTCTGTCGCGGGATGCCCCCTTTATTCCACACTGTCTGGAACCAAACAACCGAGGTATCATGCGCTCTCAGCTGATCATACACTTGCCCAGTAGAGTACTTACTTTCAATTTTTCCTCCAATCTCCCAATCATACCTGTCTACTTCATCATTTAGGTGCACTGTGGTGAGAATAGCATGTACCTCCACTTGCTGATCCGACCTTGCAGGAGGGATCCGCCAAACACCATTAGTATAAAGAGATGCCAACGTTGCTCGCGTTGGGATTCCTAGTGATGAAGCGCCTCCTAGTTGCAAGTGCCGCCTCATACTGCCTACCATGGACCAGTTGTCAGTCCAAAAGCGACAGTTGACGCCATTTCCTACCCTCAACTTTACCCACTGATAGATCATCGGACTGAGTTTTAATAGCTTGTTAACTTGCCAGGAGAATCTCTGGTTTGGCGCCACTGTCCACAAGTTACTGAGATCACCCTGCAAGACCTCCTCCACAAACCAAGCAACCCAAATGGAACCTGATTGGAAGAAGAGAAGCCAAATAAGCTTCAGGCAGCATGCCTTGTTCCACAAAGATAAGTCTTTTATCCCCAATCCTCCTTCCTGCTTGGGCTTTGTCACCGTCTCCCAAGATACTCGGGCACTGTTATGACTTTCTATGTTTCCCTTCCATAGGAACACGCCGCATAAAGAATTTATTCGGGTAACACAAGCCTTTGGCAGGATAAACGTTGAGCACCAGAATGTGTTGATCCCTGCGATGACTGTCTTGATTAAGAGAAGTCTTCCGGCAAAAGACAAAGCCTTCGAGCTCCAAGAAGAAAACTTGGTCTTTATCTGTTGAAGTAGCACCTCACAGTTAAGCAGGGAGAGTTTCTTCGTTACCAGTGGCACTCCCAAGTATCGTATTGGCAAGGATCCTAGTGGCATGCCCGTGGAGAACTGAATCGCACCCGTCTCTTCTACTGATAGGCCTGAAGCAAAGAAAGACGTTTTGTGCATGCTCATCGCCAGTCCCGATCTTAATTCAAACTCTTTGAGGACCTGAAGCACTGCTTGGACAGATTCAAGGCTACCATCAATAAATATAAGTAAATCATCTGCAAAACACAAATGAGTCATTTTAGTTTTAGCACATTTCAGATGATAACCAAACTTCCTTTCTTGTGCAGCTTGCTTCAGCATCAGGGAGAGATTATTGAGTGCAATGACGAAGAGATATGGTGACAAGGGGTCTCCTTGACGGAGACCTCGAGTGCCCTTGAAGTAACCGTTTATCGCTCCATTGTAGCCAACTGTGAAGCTGGGTGTACATACACAAGCTCTCAACCAGGAGACAAACTTCGGGGGCAGGTTCAATCCTTGAAGACAAGAGAATAGAAAAGACCACGATAAGGTATCGAACGCTTTTGCGATATCTACCTTTATAGTGATCCTTCTCTGCCCATTCAATTTGTGATATCCATTTATCAACTCCCCCGCCAGTGATGTGTTCTCTATTAATAATCTTCCTCTAACAAAAGCTGTTTGATTAGGGACGATGAGTGAACTCAGAATGGGCTTTAGTCTTCGTACAAGCAGTCGAGAAACCACTTTGCAGAGAGTGTTGAGGCAAGATATTGGCCGGTAATCTGTGATCATCGATGCTCCAGGGTGCTTGGGGACTAAAGAAAGGATTGTTGAGTTGGTGGAGGACGGCATGAACGAGCAGAAGAAGAAGTGGCGGATAGAAGCGAGCACTTCAGGTCCCAATATACCCCATGCTGACTTGTAGAAGCCCGAAGTTAAACCGTCAGGCCCTGGAGCCTTGTTGGGATTTAATTTGTGGAGAACTCGGGTGATTTCCTCGTCTGATGGTAGGCTGATCATTGCTTGAGCTTGAATCTCAGAGCAACGGAAGGGAGTTAGCCCCTGAAACCACTGTGGATGGGAGAAAATCGGCAGCAAAGGCAACGGTGAAGGTCCCAGAATATTTGTAAAGTGACGAATGGCATGAGAACTCATTTCTAAAGGATCAGTCAGCACCACACCCGAGGGAAGGATGAAAGAACGGATGGTGTTATAGCTCAGGTGAGACTGAACGATCCTGTAGAAATAGGTTGTGTTTTGGTCTCCTTCTTTTAGCCAATTGACCCTTGAGCGCTGCTTGAAATAACTCTCTTCTATCATCCTCAGGAAGTTCCATCTCTCTAAAGCTTGTTTCTCAAGTTCAAACAGTTGAGGGGTCGGAGTGTGCATCACCTGTACCTGCACATCTTGCAACAACCGGTTAGCCTCACTTACTCTCATTTGGATTTGTGAAAAATTCTCTCGATTCAGTGCTTTTAATTCTCTCTTTATTTGTTTTTGTTTCCAGCAGAGAGCTGTGAGGTTCCAGGCAATGCTTCCGGCTTGTACCCATGCTTCATTTACCACCTTAAGAAAGTCGGGGTGTTTGGTCAAGTAATTGAAGAATTTGAAGGGGCGGGTGCCGTGGGTAGGGGTTTTGAAGGCAAGGTCGATTAGGCAGGGACAATGGTCATAAGTGAGGGCAGGAAGGAAGAAAGATGAGCAGTTTGGGAAAAGGTCTAGGACATGACTGTTGATGAGGAGTCGATCCAACTTTTTTGCTACCGGGGAGTCAGGCTGCTTATTTGTCCAGGTGAAGAGCGGCCCTTGGTAACGCAGATCATAGAGACCCGCTTGAGTCAGACAGTCTTTGAACTCAACCATACGACTTGAGAGGTAATTGACGTTGTCATGAGAGTGCTCTGAGTGGTGGGCTATCTGATTAAAATCTCCTCCCACAATCCAGGGAGCATCATCAAGGGAAAACGTTTGACAAGTATTGAGGAGCTCCACCCACAGGTCAGTGCGCTCTTCACTTTCATTAGAGGCGTAGATCGCAGTGTAGACAAAAGGGGGGGAGCCTACTAGCTTGACCTCACACGTAATGGCCTGTCTTGATTGTTGGAGGATGCGAACCGAGACAGTGTCCTTCCAAATAAGTATGATGCGACCTTCATCATCAAAAGAATGATTCGAAGCATAGTTCCAGCCTCGACAGAGTTTACTCATTAGGTGACTTAAGTTATGATTCTTGATGTGGGACTCCAAAATGACACCAAAAGAAGGCTGATTACTGGTAAGCCATTGACAAAAAGGGGCATGCTTGTCCGGGTCATTCAATCCACGGACGTTCCAAAAAAATATTTTTGTATACATAGCTAATCAATGATCTCCTCTCCAGGCATAGGACCTAGAGGAGCCAAGATAGCAAAAGGATTCGGACCAAAAACAGGGGGGGCAGATGCGGGAGGCAAGAGAAGGGGAGGAGGATGAGAAGAAGAGGGGAAGGAAAAAGAGATTAATTGTTCAGTAAAGGAGGGAGTGGGAGAGGAACAAGGACGGGGTCGCTTTTTACGGTGATCAGGAGGGGAGGGAGGTGAAACAAAAGGGGCCAAAGAGAGGGGAGGAGGGAAGTAAGG